>NC_056727.1:351756858-351919358 GCF_019279795.1 Protopterus annectens
AGTTCTAGAAGGAATAATAATTGAATTTATGGACTACCTGAAAAACAAAAAAGCTGTAATATGGTGAATTTCCCAACTTTCTGAACACCAAAAACTCTAAATTTACCAGAAGCATTGTCCTTTGGGATTGAAAGATCCCATAAATCTTTGACAAAACCTTCTTCAAATAAAAATGCTCCACTGTCTATCATCATAAGATTTATTTCTTGCCAGAATAAAGAACAGCTATTAAAAACTGCTTGGGCTAATCTCCCCCTCCATTAAAATGAGTAATAACATAATCCGGTTTGAAAATGATTATTCAGCTTCAGTAGTTACAAACAGAAAAGTGTTTCTAACATTATAAGAGAACTAAAGAAAATGGGAATTAAATCACATTTATTGTTCCCATCCAAGTTAAAACTGATGGAGAGAAGACATTAGACTCCTTAGATAATGCTATCACCTACAACCAAAAAACAACAATATTTTGGAATAAACAGAAGATATGAACCGGAGTATCACTTCCCTGAAGAGGCATACTTAAAGAAATGGCTGGAAAAGCAATTAAAAGAACAAAAAATGAAAGGACAAATTGTTGTATTTATTTCACATTTTTAATATAACCTAAAATGACTTATTTATTTGGACATCATCATTATTTGGATCTTTTTTCTTAGTAAAATGAGGTAAAATATTTCTTCTTCCTCTTCTTCTTTGTAATGTATATATATATATATATATATATATATATATATACATTTAAGTATTTATGTTTGTATTTATATATGTATGAATGAACGTGTGTATGTGTATATGTATATGTATATGTGTGTGTATATATACATATATATATATATATATATATATATATATATATATATATATATTTACAACCACAAATTCAAATATGAACATGGTCACCAACCAAAGCCAGATATTTAAACAAGTTTGTAACATGTCAAAACAGTTAAAGTTTGTTTATATTTTTATCATAAGCTGTGGCAGCCTTGATACTTTTTTGGCACATTTTATATATATATATTATATATATATATATATATATATATATATATATATATATATATATATATATATATATATATATATATATATATATATATATATATATATATATTCTCAGTTAGGGCATCTTCTGTGTAGCGGCATGCGTGAATGGGCATTCTTTCGTTGAAGGTTGTGCGTTAGGCCTGGCAAGCCAGTACGTAAAAAATCTACTGCCAATCATTAGCGGACCTGAGTTCCACTGTGGCAAACCCTAACCGGGAAAAGCCAAAAGACACAAACATATATATATATATATATATATATATAGGGCAGGATTCACGAAGCCTCCGTGTAAGAGTTATAACTCTTACACGGAGGCTGCAGTTAAACGGAGTGATGTCAGCATGCTCTGCATATTCATGAGAGCATGCTGAATCACACCTAAGGCTAACACGGTCTGTGTAAGACAGTAGGGGGTATGTCCGTAGGCCAAGCCCTGTAAGCGGACACGCCCCCAGAAGAGTAAAAGTGCCCAAAGTAAACACCCACGACAGTGTCCATGGAAATGTGAATAAACACAACACAACACATGCCCCCACAGACTATGAACATAAAATGTACAAATGAACATCTCATAATTTTTTTTTAAATTGTAAAGATGTTTAACCGTGAGTGCGCTCGTTTGCACGGGTGTGCCCGTAGCGCAGCCACAGTTAGCAGTCAGTGGGAAAGCATATAAGAACTAAATATGCAAAGTAAGCCAAGAAGCAATAGCGTAGTGGTAGAGATGTTGGCTGAAGAGCAGGCATTCATGGTTCGAGCCCCCACAACACCAATTTTTATTTTTAGCAAAATAAGCACGAAATAAGTCCCTGACAAACATGTACACATAAAATCACATGTTATGTAAAATGTAATGAAATAGCCCATTTATATTGAAGAAATGTGAGGTAACAAAACAATAAAAAATGCCAGATGTGCCCATAGCTGAGCTACAGTTTAACAGGGTGAGTGCATCTGCCCGTAGGTGAGCAGTGGTTTAACACGCTGAAACTATGTGCCCCTAGCTGAGCTGAGCGTAATATGCGTGCTGATAGCCAAATGAGGCTTAAACCAGCGTTTCCCATTTGCACGGAGCTGAGCATCGCGCAAACAAGCTAACCGACGGGCAACGCTGAGCAAGCCGTATCAAAACTGCCTTTACACAGACACACCCCTCAGCTTTTCTAGACAGTCATAAAAAATAAAAAGTAACGGCCAGGTTCGAACCCAGGATACTATACACCATAGTCAAGGTACTGAACCACTAAGCCATGACAGCAATACCTATAGATGCAATAATAGCAAATATATAGGAATGAATACAAACTGGAGCATGACAATGCAGGTTCAGTGAAGTTGATACAATTCCAAAATGGCCAATCACAGATATGTGCGGGAAAAACGGCCTATATAAGTCCCATAGGTGGGAATACACAGCATAAACGATTGTAGAACTGACTTGCAGCCAGAATGACAGGAGTAGGTGAGGGTAGTTGCTTTCGAGCACAGAGGTGGGGCGTTGAGGAGTCCAGGTACATGGTCTGGCTCCTAGTCCACAATCATGAGGCCCAACTCATGCAGGGCCAGGTCCTGTGGGGAGCATATAGGGCTGAGGCATGGGACCGGTTGGCTCATGATCTCACCAGTGCCACAGGGATTCCAAGGACTGGTGAGCAGGTCAGTCACCACCATGCGAACCTGAAGAGACGCAAGCAAGACCAATTGAACCTTTGGATCCAGGAGTCCCGGCAAATGCCCAACGCCCCACTACTGAGTAAGTTACATTTAATTATGTATGTAAGAAATTAAACTAGCTGATATCATGGAGATGTGTATTCCAATATTACTTCATTTATATTACAGCTGCAGGTGTCTGTTCTGCGAACCGCAGAGCCTATGGCGATAGGCTGGTGCGGTTGCGCCACCAGGCAGTTCAGTAATCCACTCCCAGTAACTGTAAAGAAATATAAAAGTATGACAGTTAGCAAAAGAGTGCAGTGTAGTCACTAAGTAATAAAATGTGCAAGTAACAGTGTAAAAGTGTTTGCAAGTATTGCTTGATTACAAAAGTGTGTTGCAGTCTGTAATCCAAACAGAAAAATGAAAATGTCTGACATAAATTCTGAAATAAAGATGCCCCACCTGTAAGAAAATAGTACACAACCTGCAGCAGGTTGAAAGGTACAGCTGCAGAAGATGATGAAATCACATGTGTGAAATATATCCCTGTTGAAATACTGAAACATGACAGAAGTGAGACTGCTGGAAAGGATTGTAATAACTACAGGTAAAACATGTCAATAAAGCCTAGAAGTAAGTACCATCCTGAATAGTAAAATGAAAACAAGTGAGAGAGTGTGAGAAAGTGTCATGAATCCAGCAATACAGTAGTAATAACCCCTGAATAAAGTATACTGCAGTCAGTACAAAATGAAATGCATGTGAGAATCAAAACCAAACAGCGAAATCTGTTCAAAGTGTTGCTGCATCTGGAATGTGTATCCCAAAATCTGGATATGTTGCTGTCAGTCTTCAATATGCAGATAGTATGATTGTCTGATATACCAAACATCCACACCTGTCTATAGCTATATAAAGCAAATGTAGCAGGATGATGTAGTTGAACAAAGCTAGATATGAATGTGTATGAAGAACAATAAAATGTATATTAATGTTGCAGTAACAGTCCTATCATCAAGTTGAAGTAGTTATCATATAGGAAACTGTAGTTAGAACAGTAGTGTGTATATATGTGCAGCTATTAGAAATGTACAGCATATGTATTGGTATTCGAAGGTGTTAATATTATTTTCTTCACCCCACCCTATAACCACATATAACCCATTCCACGTGAAAACGGTATGTGCAATCACAATTAACACCCCTGGACATTTGTCCTGTTGGGTCATATATATTTGCATGTCCGTTGATGCATCTGCCCTGTTCATACATCCAAACCTGATGGCCTGTTGCCATCAATCAACCCTGCATGTTGTTGGACTGTGTATTGCTGTTCAAATTATGCATGTGTTATGCTCGCTGTTCAATGGTGTGAATATCTGGGTGTTTGGTTAATGGGAATACTAATGCATGCTGTTACAACTAATTGTGAATGGTATTATATGTCACTAACCCAAACTGTCATGACATAATGCAAAACATAGGACGACAGGGAAGGCGGGTTCCAGCGGACCCACCTCTCCCACCTCAGCTGGCGAGTGCACCTGGCACTAATGCCCAGTCTGCACCCTCCTCCGGTGGCCCTGTGTCACCTGCGGGTGGAAGCGCTGCAGGGGATGGGGCTCGTTCCCCCTCTGCAAGCGTGGCCAGAGGAGAACCACCACTCACCCTCCATAGCGTCCGGACTGTGGGGCGTAGGGAGATCCAGGACTCTGTTCTCGAGCCCCTACGCCAGCTTGAGGCACAGGTGGCACAACTTACGGGCATGCCTGTTGCCCGGCCTACACAGCCCCCAGCACAGCCCCATCCTGGGCAGTGAAGGAACAGTGGCAACTGCCTATGGGTGGGGATATCAGTTCCACTGTTGCCATCTGTGGGCTCATGGACTCTGGATATCCAAACCTCCGTCCCTGTCAACTGTGTAACCCCCCCACACGTGTCATACACCGCCCCTGTATGCGTCTTGTTTGTCTTGTTTGTTGACCTACCCAACCTACCTCCCCAGCTATACCGACTTCCTTCACCTGACATACCACTCTCACCTGAAAAAAAAAAAAAAAAGGGGCACTCTGTACCCACAAAAAAATTACGCCCCATACATAGCTGCCCATTCCGCACACATGTCTGCTGGACATGGAAACTATCAATTACAATTGGTTGTACAACAAGTATTATTGTTGTCCTGACACCTAAAAAAAAAAAAAAAAAACTCACAACGCCAGCAAGAAGTGGAAAGAGCCAAATCAAAAATGATTTATTAGAAACATGGGGTACAAATCCCCTGTAAAACAAATGCCCAAACTGGTTTCAGCTAAAACAAAGCCTTCTTCAGGAACCAATGAAAACAGACAAAGTCTAATTCAAAATTGGTCATTAAGACCAGGTGCAAACAAGTCTCCAAGTTTTACTATCCATTTTCTTTCCTTAAAGTTTAGTATTTCATGCCAATTATGTTTCTCTCTACATATACCCTTAATGCAGTCAATAATGACAAACTTAAAAATAGCTGAGATATGTTTTAAACAATGTCTGCATAAAGCATTATTATGGCGTTTGTTCTTAATGTCACTTAAGTGTTCACCAATTCTTAAACGAAAAGCCCTAGAAGTCTGGCCCACATAAAAAGCCGAACAAGTGCAGGTCACCAAATAGATGACCCACTCAGTACTACAATTAGCCCAAAACTTAATGTCAAAAATCTCAGAAGTGTTCTTACTGCTAAATTCTCAGGTATTTAAAACCCATACACAATATGAACAGTGACCACAGGGAATACATCCCAAAACTGGTCCCCCTGTGAGAGATAATTGAATGGAGCCAATGGGGTCAGAAGAAGGTCTCTTATAGTGGCTTAACATGGAACCTAACGTACGTCCCCTCCTGAATGAAAAAGAACATCTATCTCCAAGAAAAGAGTGAAGTTTCTCATCTGCCATCAAAATATTCCAATGTCTGTTTACAATATTCATAAAGCCCCTAGAATTGCGTTCATAAGCAGTAACCAGCCATATAGGCTGCTGAACAACATCCTTATTCTTGTCTTTATAACATAATAAATCTTGTCGATTTAAATTTGAAGCCCAATGTTTGGCCAAATGAACTGTACCTGGACGATAACCTCTCTCAATAAATCTACGGGCAAGGTCATCTTGAATGGTTGCATAGGACTGTTGGCTGGAATAAATCCTTCTGGCTCTCAAAAATTGGGATTTGGGTATATTCTGGATGATATGTTGTGGGTGGAAGCCAGAAGGATTTGTTCCAGCCAACAGTCCTATGCAACCATTCGAGATGACCTTGCCCGTAGATTTATTGAGAGAGGTTATCGTCCAGGTACAGTTCATTTGGCCAAACATTGGGCTTCAAATTTAAATCGACAAGATTTATTATGTTATAAAGACAAGAATAAGGATGTTGTTCAGCAGCCTATACGGCTGGTTACTACTTATGGACGTAATTCTAGGGGCTTTATGAATATTGTAAACAGACATTGGAATATTTTGATGGCAGATGAGAAACTTCACTCTTTTCTTGGAGATAGATGTTCTTTTTCATTCAGGAGGGGACGTACGTTAGGTTCCATGTTAAGCCACTATAAGAGACCTTCTTCTGACCCCATTGGCTCCATTCAATTATCTCTCACAGGGGGACCAGTTTTGGGATGTATTCCCCGTGGTCACTGTTCATATTGTGTACAGGTTTTAAATACCCGAGAATTTAGCAGTAAGAACAAATCTGAGATTTTTGACATTAAGTTTTGGGCTAATTGTTGTACTGAGTGGGTCATCTATTTGGTGACCTGCACTTGTTCGGCTTTTTATGTGGGCCAGACTTCTAGGGCTTTTCGTTTAAGAATTGGTGAACACTTAAGTGACATTAAGAACAAACGCCATAATAATGCTTTATACAGACATTGTTTAAAACATACCTCAGCTATTTTTAAGTTTGTCATTATTGACTGCATTAAGGGTATATGTAGAGACAAACATAATTGGCATGAAATACTAAACTTTAAGGAAAGAAAATGGATAGTAAAACTTGGAGCCTTGTTTGCACCTGGTCTTAATGATCAATTTTGAATTAGACTTTGTCTGTTTTCATTGGTTCTCACTGATACATCAGTTACATATATATATATATATATATATATATATATATATATATATATATATACCGGTTTGGATATTTGTTTTACAGGGGATTGGTACCCCATGTTTCCAATAAATCATTTTTGATTTGGCTCTTTCCACTTCTTGCTGGCGTTCTCAGTTTTTTGGATGTTTCTTATTTAGCCGTGCAAGGGTCTCACGTGCATCTTTTGCCTTGGACTGGAGTCTTTCCATTTAGTTGCTGTGGACCATCGGTGGTTAGTGCTTGCTTTTTGTGGCTGTATTAACTTTTTGTTGCTAATTTTATTAGCACGTCAATCATTTATAGTGAGGTCGTTGGCGCTTGGAAGTCTTCATTTGCCCAAGGGAAGTTTTGCATTCCCTACAAATATTATTAGCTCGAAATAGTAACAATATGTACTGGCGTTCACAGTTTTCTATGGTTTCGTGAGGGTATGTCATTTATTTGGTGTTTTACCTATATTGGGTTTTGTGTTTCCCAGTCGAGCCTTTATCTTATACACACAGCTTCATTTCCGGACTTTGTCGAGTAGTGGTGTGGTTGGTGCTTAGAAGTTCTTCCTTGCACAAGTGAAGATTTGCGTTTTCCATAACCATTACCAGCTGGAATTAAAGACGATATACATTGCTGTTTATAGCCTCCTATGGCCCTGTGAGGATATGTCGTTTCATTTATTTCATGCTCTACCTATATTGGGACTAGCCTTTTGAACATTTGGCTTTCCTATATGGATTTTGTGATTTCGATCTACTGCATTTGATCCGGATGACTAGAGAGGCTGCCTGGCTTAGCGTTTTTGTGATTTGGGACTACATTTTTGCTTAGATGGTTTGACATATAATATATATATTTGTATCATGTTTCAGGTACTGTTTTTTCCGTACTTGGTATGCTTGTTCATTCATTATGAATATCAATGTCCATATTTGTCAGTTTGCTATATGGATTTTTTAGTATATAAGACAAGTGTATTAGGATTTATTGTACATTATATTGAATGACTTGTTTATATCAAGTAATATGCCTCTATGCAGTTCAGGAATATATGTATTAACAATATACATATTGTTTCAACTGATTATTATTTGAGGTAACATACTGGGAATTGTTTTTGCTCTTTTATTAAGAGTTGTTGTTTAGTATTGTTTTGTATATATATTTTGTTTTCTGGTTTTTACACATATTCTTGATTATTTTGTTGAGTGGCCATTTTTGCCTTCAAGACTTCTACATATATATTTGTTATATTTTTTACATAGTGACTATTAATGTCATGACAGTTATATAAGTACAGATTCATATGTTTACCACATTGTGAATCATAAGGTCAATTTTTATCATACATATTTGTATGTTTTTTAGGTGTTGATACACATTTTTCATTTTTTATATTTTTTTGTGCTGGATGTTTAATTTTGAAGTTTAATTATCAGAGTCAGTGTTGATACAAATAAGCAGTGGGGCGACTGGGATAGTTACATTTATGTTGCTGTGGCTGCTTATGGTATTTGTTAACTTGTTTGATATCTTTAGGATAGGCACACAGTATGATAGTATTTTGAATATCAAGACTGTTTATTGTACCTTTTCCATCTCAGTCTCCTTTTGAATTAAACTCATTATTTGAATATCATCATCTATAGATCACTATTCGGTGTTTCTTATGGGATATATTTCTTATTGGCTGTCTTGTCATTGATGGTTGGTCTATGTTAATACATATTATATTATATTGTGTTTTGGATTTTTGATTTAAGATCTGGTCTTTTAGGATCAAAGATGGCTTTATCACCACTAATTCAGGGGCTTTCATCAGACATGGATGACCTATCTGTTTTTGGTTTGGGGGCTCGAGGTTTGCAATCAACATTAGATACTAGTGGTTCCAATTTGGATATACAATGTGAAACGTTTTTTAGCCGACTTAACAAAAATATGAAAACTGTCCGTACCAATGTCTGGCATTTACGCCTTTTCAAGGCATATCAACGTAAAAATATTACCCCACGTGGACTAAGGGTTAAGGTGCAACCCTTGGTGTCCAATATCGATGACAAACTGATAGAGGATTGGGGCCATATTCAACAATTAGCATCTTCTAAATTTGTTGATGCATTGGCTGATTTTTATGAACGTAAGGTACAGACAGGGGTGAAAGATCTAGAAAGTATTTGTTTGAAGGCGAGTAAGTTTGAAACCTGTGACTCTTTTTCGTTACAAGTTAAAAAGTTTACTACGGATTTATCCAAGTTGGAACAGAGTTTAAAGGAAAGAAAGCTTAAAAAATTTTTTAGGGATGTAGGTGATTACGACAGAGGAAAGCCTTTTGATACATCCAAAAATGTTTCCTTTAGACGACCTAGTGACAACAATTATAGTTATAAAAAGTTTTCGACTCCTAAAACTAAAAGAAAAAGACCAAAATCCATATTAAAGAAAGGTTTGGAGTCTTCTAGTTTGACTTCCGGGGATGATACTTCCTCGAACACAAAAGGTGAACATGAGGGGAGTCATACAGATGTTTCACCCAATGCTAAAAGGAAAAACTTTTCCCACACTCTGGGTTTAGATTCAGACGAGGGGGGCGGAAACACAAAAAGAGATAAACCCAAACAGGGTCTGGAGTCCCTTTTGAAAATGATGATAGAACACTGATCAGTAATTCCAATGTTTATAACATTTCTTCAGTTGAGCTCACGAATACACAGATCATGATACTTAATAAAGGGTTAAACTTTGTTCCGGGTTTTTTTGTTTCTGAATACTTGTTAGCACAGGATGTGGCCAACTTTTGTCGATTGTTAAATTTAAAATTGTTTTATGCAGATAGCAATTGTGGTCCATCTCAGGAATTTAGCTTTAAGAAATCTACTTTTAATCCACCTATGACACATTTGGTAGGTGTTTTTCAAAAGAATGTATTAAAGGATGTACATTGTTATCTCAGGGATTTTCCAGCATCATATAATAATTTGTCCAAGGATGAAGTGCAGTGTCTGGATGAGCTGATGAATGAAAAGAACTTGGTCATAACTCAAGCTGATAAAGGTGGGGCGGTTGTGGTTCAAGATAAGGTATCTTATGATAAGGAGGCCATGAGACAATTGGAGGACAAAGAATATTATATGTACATGCCCTTGGATCCATCTCCTCACTTTCAATTGAAAATTGGTCAATTTTTGACTCAAGCTGTAGAAGAGGGTATTATTACACAGGCTGTTAAAAACCAACTGATGGTTTCATGTCCTAAGCAACAATATTTTTATTTGTTGCCTAAGATACATAAACATGCCACCAATCCACCAGGTCGACCCATTGTCTCTGGACATGGGTCCCTTACTGAACCATTGTCTGAATACCTTACCTATTACTTAAAACCATTGCTCCCATTTATTAGAGCTAGGATTCAAGATACCACTCAGTTTTTGGACATAATTAGTGATACACAACTTGAATCCCATTGGCTATTATGTACTCTGGACATCACCTCTCTCTACACTAATATACCTCACTGGGCAGGTCTACAGGTTTTGGACTATTGGCTGTCTAGATCTGGTCTTTATCAACCTGGATTTAATACCTTTTTGGTATGTTTGACAGAGTATGTGCTGACCAGTAATGTTTTTTATTATCAAAATTAATGTTTTTGGCAATCTAAAGGGACAGCAATGGGTGCATCTTTTGCACCCATCTATGTGGATCTTTTTATGGCATATATTGAGGAGATCATGATTTATGATCCCAATCATAACATTTATATGTGTGAGATGGACATCTGGCGTCGTTATCTGGATGATTGTTGGTTGGTGTGGAAGGCTGATGAGAGCTATCTTAAAGAGTTTCTTGATTATCTTAATGATAATATATGGGGAATTGAGTTTAAGATGACCTACCATAGATCCAGGATATTATTTCTGGATGTGGAGGTGAACAGGAATGAGGATGATACTTTGTCCACTATATTATTTAGAAAATTTCCCCAATATAACTCTTTATTACATGCTACCAGCTTCCACCCACAACATATCATCCAGAATATACCCAAATCCCAATTTTTGAGAGCCAGAAGGATTTGTTCCAGCCAACAGTCCTATGCAACCATTCAAGATGACCTTGCCCTGTAGATTTATTGAGAGAGGTTATCGTCCAGGTACAGTTCGTTTGGCCAAACATTGGGCTTCAAATTTAAATCGACAAGATTTATTATGTTATAAAGACAAGAATAAGGATGTTGTTCAGCAGCCTATAAGGCTGGTTACTACTTATGGACGTAATTCTAGGGGCTTTATGAATATTGTAAACAGACATTGGAATATTTTGATGGCAGATGAGAAACTTCACTCTTTTCTTGGAGATAGATGGTCTATTTCATTCAGGAGGGGACATACGTTAGGTTCCATGTTAAGCCACTATAAGAGACCTTCTTCTGACCCCATTGGCTCCATTCAATTATCTCTCACAGGGGGACCAGTTTTGGGATGTATTCCCTGTGGTCACTGTTCATATTGTGTACGGGTTTTAAATACCCGAGAATTTAGCAGTAAGAACACTTCTGAGATTTTTGACATTAAGTTTTGGGTTAATTGTAGTACTGAGTGGGTCATCTATTTGGTGACCTGCACTTGTTCGGCTTTTTATGTGGGCCAGACTTCTAGGGCTTTTCGTTTAAGAATTGGTGAACACTTAAGTGACATTAAGAACAAACGCCATAATAATGCTTCATACAGACATTGTTTAAGACATACCTCAGCTATTTTTAAGTTTGTCATTATTGACTGCATTAAGGGTATATGTAGAGAGAAACATAACTGACATGAAATACTAAACTTTAAGGAAAGAAAATGGATAGTAAAACTTGGAGCCTTGTTTGCACCTGGTCTTAATGACCAATTTTGAATTAGACTTTGTCTGTTTTCATTGGTTCTCACTGATACATCAGTTACATATATATATATATATATATATATATATATATATATATATATATATATATATATACTGGGTTTGCCTGTTTTTATTGTTTGATATCCACTGAAGAAGGCTTTGTTTTAGCCGAAACCGGTTTGGATATTTGTTTTACAGGGGATTTGCACCCCATGTTTCTAATAAATCATTTTTGATTTGGCTCTTTCCACTTCTTGCTGGCGTTGTGAGTTTTTTTGGATGTTTCTATTTAAGCCGTGCAAGGGTCTCACGTGCATCTTTTGCCTTTGACTGTCCTGACACCTCTCTCAGGGGTGGAAGGTTTCAAATGTCACACCAAATTACATACATATGCACAGCTGTTGCTGATGAAGAAATGGGCAGCTATAGGCCTTACCTTCATCCCTCCTGCAAATCCCAAGCTTGTTTCCCTACTGTCTTACCCTCTTTGTGACCCCTTTGTCACCACTTCCTGTCTCCCCATTTTTATTTCTTTCAAAGAAAATAGCGCGGGTGTGCGCCAGAGTAAGCACTGTTAAGCAGTTGTAAGTGGGTGTGCATGGAGCTGAACACCAGTGCGCATGCGGAAGCTCCGCGCAAACCAGCGCTCATCCAGTTACAACTGCTTAAAAGTGCCTTAGTTACTCTGATTGACAGGTCCTGTAGTCAGTTCAAAAGCAAAATAAAATCCCACTGTCAGTCCCGAACCCAGGACCTTGGAAACAGTAGTCTGTATGACCTACCACTAAGCCATGACTCTTATACAAAAACATTGTGCTAAAATAAATATAACATGTAATAGTAGGGATGAATGTAAAGGGAATATAGGATGTGTAGTACACAAAGCATGTCATTTAGAATTACTGTCAAAACTACTGGATTCCCATAATAGTAGTGTGTGAACAGAAACAGCCATGCTAGTTGGTAGCTTGTAGGTAATAATGTCAGTTAATGTACATATATAAATGTATGTATATTTACATATATATATATATATATATATATATATATATATATATATAGTTGTAGGTGTCATTGTGCATACACACTTACTACAGGGAACAGGAGAGAGGAATGGAGAAATGTGAATCTACAACACAGCCTGAATCATGAGAGAGATACTAACCTTTACACTCACAGAACAGTGTCCACAGCATACCAGCATGGTCCCCGCCCTTACAATCTGAAAGGACAACGCCTATCTCACATACCATTTTATAGCACTGTCCTGAAATCACAGTGAGAACTGCAATCAGTACACAACTGGCTGCATGCAATTAGCAAATGCTGGCTTACAATTGGTGCAGAGGCCATCACATGGACCTATGCAGAAACCTACAAAAGCATCCTGTACTAACACTCCACACATGCAATACGTTCATTGCACTGTCTGGAAGCAGACAGAGGGAGAGAGACAGACAGAGACAGAGAGAAAAAAAAACACATGCTACACACTGTGACTCTAAGCTGTCAGCAGTGACAGTAGCAGCAGGAAGCAAAAGCAGTGGTAACGCAACCAGCTGCAACAAACACAGGTAATGCAAAGTAGCAGGTTAATAGTCTGCATACTGTGAACCCTCCAAATGTGTCATAGGTCTGTATCTATAAGTATGTCCATGTGATATGTTGTGTGTACGTAGTTCCACCAAAAGGGGATGACTATACATTACATGTCAATCAGTGTTAGGCCATGATCCTGGCAGCAGTTGTCTGTGCGTTGCCCTCAGCAATGGCTGTAGTGACTGTTTTGAAAGGTCAGCCAGGTTCAAAAGACAGGATCAGCCCATCACAAAGGCAAACTGGCTGGGAACAAGTGTCTGCAGGTACCCGATATCACTGCATATGCATCTCATACTGAATAATTCCATAGCTTAGCAGACCAGGCCGGTTATGCATATGATGTGGTAGTTCCCAGGGTCAGTAGAGGTGCCTCCTTAGTGGTGTGGGACCACTGTTGCTGTATGCCAGTGTCCAGGTACATATCCTGTAGTACGGCCAAGATTAATTATCAGTCTTATATGCGGTTGTATGTCCTCTTGGAGTGCATGTAGCACACATCCAGGGATACCATCAGGTCGCAGTGATGCTGTGTGTTCTGCTTTGCTGAGGGTCCTCACCTGGACATGTGAGATGATAGGGAGGTTACATACAGCTGTGATAAGTATTTCAACTGGTGGGGGAGAAGGAGGGGGAATACGTGCACCGAACCTGTCTGCAAGAATGTTGCCAATATCTGTGTGTTTGGTGAATGTTAAGTAGGTGTGTATTAACGCAGAGCATATCTGAGGCATTTGGTCCATATGTGTAACATAACTGAAGAAGGCCTTGTGGTTATCCATAGTGTTTGTGGCCATTTCCCTCCCAGAGTAGGCCGTGGTCATTGTTATGAGAGACCGTAGTGTAGTACCAGTGCTGACCACAATTGACCTACAGGACCTGTCAATCAGAGTGACTAAGGCACTTTTAAGCAGTTGTAACTGGATTAGCACTGGTTTGCGTGGAGCTTCCGCATGCGCACTGGTGTTCAGCTCCATGCACACCCACTTATAACTGCTTAACAGTGCTTAATGTGAATCTGCTCTGTCCTGCAGTAGCCTCCTGCTATTGTTATACAATCTGCCTCTGTCTGAGGTCCACCGGACAGGATGCCTAACCTTTGTGCATAGGGTCTGGGTTTGAAATGTGTGTGCAAGTTCCATGCAATCTGTGGGATGTCCGAGGTAAGCATTTGCAAAGGGGTCAGCAGTGTGGGTTGTGGCTTCCACTGGCCCAGTGTGCTGCATGGATACCATCTCAGTCCTAACAAGTGAATAACTGTCTAATCACATACATATCAAAGTAGTCTACTGTGCTGGTGGTGGTGGTGGGATATGTATATCCAGGCCGAGTAACTTGTGTCTACATCACACTAGTGGATGGCGTCCCACATACAGTACCTTGGGATGAACCCCCAGAGTGAGGTTGTGCATTGGACCTGTCAGTGTGTGCTGACCGATGAGGCATGCTACTATGTTGTGTGGAATGTGGCAGGTATTGTTGCACAGGTGTTGGCTGAGCACTGATATCTATCCATGTACTTGTGTATCCACCACGAGACACACACATGCAACATATGGGAGTAGTAGTATATCACTACACATGAGTATCATGTATAGTATGTGTGCCATATATTGCTGACATAGTCTGCTGATATCCTGTTTGTGTTCTCTTCCAGGGAGATGGCGCGTCAGCGTTATCCCGCCTACTCTGCAGCGGAAGATGAGGTGATACACCAGAGCCTGGTGCGGGAGTATGACATACTGTTTTCCCGCACCAGTCAGAATCAGCAGGAGAGGGCTGCACTGTGGCAAGACCTTGTCCGTAGGGTAAATAACACTGGCACGCATAATAGGACATATGAGCAAGTACGACATCAGTGCAGTGATTTAATCAGAAATGTCCGTCAGCGTGCGTCAGATATCCACAGACAACAGGTTGCCACAGGAGGTGGGATGGCCACACCCCCCCCTCACCAGACTGGAGGGGCTACTCCTAAGTGTTGTGGCTCCAGCCCTGGAACAGCAACAGCAATACACCTGCATCATGATGGAGGCTGGATCCACACAGCAGCACGACATGGAGTGTGCAGGTAATATGCCATATGCACACTTGACTGTTCTATACACTGTTAGTTTATGCATGTGTAAGGTGTGTCCGTGGTATGTAGCTGTCATCATAGTATGTAATTGTGCATGTGTGATATTGGCAATATCAGC
The DNA here is from genome assembly GCF_019279795.1 of Protopterus annectens. NCBI lineage: Eukaryota > Metazoa > Chordata > Ceratodontiformes > Protopteridae > Protopterus > Protopterus annectens. Next base: position 351,772,377 of record NC_056727.1, read on the forward strand.
AGCTGACGTGTGAAAGACAACTGGTGTACTACTGCACTGTATCATATGCAGTATCAATGGCAAAGTTGTGCCCACTGAAATTAATCTCATCATTTCTGCAGGTCCCTCCGGGGTTACAGCAAGGCAGGCCATCCATGCTGGTGAGTGTGTTTAACAATACCTATAATAGTCCTGATAGTGCTAGTAACACTAGTGTAACTCAGTAGTGCTCTGTGTGTATACTGCGGGGTGTGCATGTGTGCATGTGTGCAGGTGTGCCTGTGCCCATGTGTGCATGTGTGCATGTGTGCATGTGTGCCTGTGTCCACATGTGCATGTGTGCATGGGTGCATGTGTGCCTGTGTCCACGTGTGCATGTGTGCATGTGTGCATGTGTGCATGTGTGCCTGTATCCACATGTGCATGTGTGCATGTGTACATGTGACCACGTGTGCATGTGTCCATGTATGCATGTGTCCACATGTGCATGTGTCCATGTGTGCATGTGTCCACGTGTGCATGTGTGCATGTGTCCACGTGTGCATGTGTGCATGTGTGCATGTGTGCCTGTGTGCATGTGTGCATGTGTGCATGTGTGCCTGTGTGCATGTGTCCACGTGTGCATGTCTGCATGTGTGCCTGTGTCCATGTGTGCATGTGTGCCTGTGTCCATGTGTGCATGTGTGTATGTGTCCATGTATGCATGTGTGCATGTGTGCATAAGTGCATCACTGGTAACATTGTGTGGACACTGTAAACTGTGTTTCCTGTCTTCCTCCCACAGGTTCTGGTGCTGCTCTGGTGTCCTGCAGCAGGGAACCTGAATCTGGTGCCACAGGTACTGGTAATGATGATATCTGTGTAATAGTACACGTGTGCATGTGTGCATGTGTGCATGTGTGCCTGTATCCACATGTGCATGTGTGCATGTGTACATGTGACCACGTGTGCATGTGTCCATGTGTGCATGTGTCCACATGTGCATGTGTCCATGTGTGCATGTGTCCACGTGTGCATGTGTGCATGTGTCCACGTGTGCATGTCTGCATGTGTGCATGTGTGCCTGTGTGCATGTGTGCATGTGTGCCTGTGTGCATGTGTCCATGTGTGCATGTCTGCATGTGTGCCTGTGTCCATGTGTGCATGTGTGCCTGTGTCCATGTGTGCATGTGTGTATGTGTCCATGTATGCATGTGTGCATGTGTGCATAAGTGCATCACTGGTAACATTGTGTGGACACTGTAAACTGTGTTTCCTGTCTTCCTCCCACAGGTTCTGGTGCTGCTCTGGTGTCCTGCAGCAGGGAACCTGAATCTGGTGCCACAGGTACTGGTAATGATGATATCTGTGTAATAGTACAGGAAGGTGTGTCAGGGTCCGCCATTGGTCAGCCAATTGACAGTACACAGCTGTCAACCCCATCATTGCACACAGTCATCCTGCCAATATCCTTTGTCACCATTGTCCCTAGGTGATGGACAGAATACAGTGGGCATTGACCAGGGTAATGTGGTATCTGTGGCACATGCTTCCCCACACAGCAGCCATGGGCAGGGTCCTGCGATGGTACCACACAGACAGTTGCCCATGGGTTCTCGTGGGAGCATCCGTGGGCGTACTGCCTCTGGCAGACATGCCCAAAGAGGTCTGTCAACCTCAGCTATGTTTCAGGCTGCCATGCAGTCGCGTATGGAAAGGTACACCAGACAGGGTCTGAGGGAGCTGAGAGCATGTCGCACAGCCATGACTGTCTTGACTGACAGTATGCGTGACATCGCGGATGCTATCCGTAATTTCACCGATGTCATAGACAGACGTTGTGGGGACATATTACAGCATGTCCATGAGCCAGGGCAATGGTGGGCAGTTGCAGCATCGACGTGGCCGTATGCCAGCAACAGCAGCAGCTGGCAGTCGGCGCGGACGACAACAGGCCCGCGCATGCCCCCATAGTGCCAGCAGCAGCCCCAGCAATGCTGGGTCTGTGCTGTCATCGGAACGCCCCAGGAGACCACATGCACGTGGCTCTGGACAGTCCTAACAGGGACCTGTGCCCAGTCAACACACTCCCGCTTCTGATGACAGTACCCAGTCTGGCTTAGTACTGGATACGGTCCGTAGCACCCCTGCCAGGCACAGGTACCATGTCCATGCCCACAGACACTGATCTGTATGACCTACCAGGTGCAGTCTGTGGCTGTCCACAAACCCCTGTATATGGCAGCCATGAGGTGGAACTGTGTGCGTGCATACACACATGCGAAATGTTAACACCTAGGGCGACCACATACACGCACACACTGCACCAACAGTGCCCCACCCTGTACTGCTGCCCCTCACCAACACACATACACACAGATGTCAATTGGTGGTATCAGTGGCAGACTCAGGCATACCTAATTCACACCCTGTGCATATGATGACACTTTGCCACCTCCTGCAATCTCCAACATCATTGCGGGAACAGGTAAACACGTTGCTGATGCACAGGGTGACTACATAGAAGTGTATTAGTAGTATCATGTTGGTAACAGTACAGTGTGCTGATATGACTGTGTGTATATCCCAGCATGCCTGATGCAGTAACCGTATGAATGTCCTGAATTGTTATCTGCACCCATAGTAATGCACCAAAGTGTAACAGCTGCACATAATTGCATGCGGGTGGTAAGGATGTCAACAGATAGCAGCATACATGGGTAGCACAGGGGGGAAGCTAACGCAAGTAGTGATATGCAATGGTGGACATGAACAGTAATGGTGTCAAGTTGCCCACAACGACTATGCAATGTGGATGTTTGTGCATGTTGATATGTGTGCAGTACCAATGTAATCCAAATCACAATTAACTATGACATAATATCAGTTCTACCATGGGCATCTGCGCTGTGTATTCCTGGGTACATGTTGATAGTGCCTACATATTTGCATTGTTACTTACTGTTAGTGTTACCCCTTCTTTGTTGTACAATGAACTACTTCCAGCCCTGCTTACTGTAGCTTTGTTTGCATGCATGTTCGCTTGGGGTTCCCTGGAGCACTGCTTACACCTGCAATGCAGAGTTACAGTGCTTCTGTGGACTCCTAGTGACATCTGCATAGCGTACGATACGTATGTCAAGTTTACACATGACAGAACGTCACTGTCCATCCTGTTCGCATGTACATTGCCTGTGACACATTGCACATGTCTTACCTGGCATTTACCCACGTGTGCAGTCATATATGCCAGAGCTATGAAACAGCAGCAGTACACCCACACATACACACCTTCAGTATGTTGTTCCCCATTGTCCCTATGTGTTGGTACTCACCATGGCAATCACACTACTAGGATAGCATGTGCAAAGGTAACCTGTGAATTACCTCTATGGTCCAGTTGTGGTTTATGTGAGTCATGTGGCAATGTCACAGCTGCCACATGTATGCAGTCAGCCATCACCCTTGGCCAGGAACGTACAACACATGTGTGGGATGCCACCACATAGCCAATCTGAACCCAGTAATGCCATACCCTGTCAGGTGGCATGTCATATTACAGTGACTACAATACATGTCAGACATAGACACGCACTGACAGCATGCTGAACACACTGGGGCATACGTGGGGACTCAGAATAGCATCCTGCCTGAGCATCACACACCTCCGCAGCTGGCACACAGGCATATGTTCCGTCGGAACAGAGCACATGCCACACATGGCACACACATCCCATGTGCCACACACTCACAGCCTGTAGGGCTACACAACACACCTGCTACAGATGTGTCAGGTACCTGTCTTGGGTGCTGCACTGGGGTCCCGCTCAACAGGCTGTATCTGGTGAAGGTCACAGTGATATGCCTCAGGGGCACTGTGGTTCACCACAGAACACATGCATACAGGTCAGTCAGAGGCATGGACACATATGACTCACTCATTGACCATGCCACTATGGATGACCTGAGACATACCTCCCTGGACTACATGATAGGGAACATAGAATGGATCTCTCAGCATGTGGCACGGGCCAGTATGAGCCTGATCTTGGTTGCCAACATACCCTCACCAGGTATGCTACCACTATATGTAGGAAGGGTGTTGCATGTCTACATTCTGCTCAGTCTCCAATGTCATTCATAGGGTATCCGCTGGCTGTCAACGTGTGCTTACATGCTAGGGAAGCCACAATGATGTGCAAGGGTCAGCTTGCACGTGAAACCCATGGCTCGATGTATATTGGCGAAGCTCCTTGATACACACATACTGCCTTATGCTGCAGGACACGGATTATATAGCCACCTCCATGGGTATCACACAGGTTAGGACACTAACAGTGCTGCTACACAACACCAGCAGTGTACACCGCAAGATGCATGCACTGGACACTGTCCTCAGCACGGTGAACTGCAATGTCTGTGCAGTACCAGAGTCCTGATTCATGGCTCACAGGTGCAACCAATCACTGCCAGGTTATGCCTCATACCATGCCTGTCGTCCCCTACACATGTAACACACATGGACAGGGGGGGTGGTATCACAAGGCACCACAGATACACACACCTCCAGGTTGTTGGCACAGCACAAAGCATCAGGGCCTAATCATGTGCAGCTAACAGTGTGTCGGACTGCCATCTGGTTCATAGCCTGGCACACACAACCCTCCCATACACAGGAAAACCACCTATCCTCCATAACAACACTGGCAATACGACAGTCTCAAGAACTGTCTTTATATGGCTGGACTGCATCCAGCCAAACATTGTGTGTGAGCATTACTGTAGCTACAACAAACTAGTTGAAGGGTTCACAGCATGTGGTCACTGAATTGCAGTGGAATGACATGTTACCACTCCCACAACAGGTGGGAACATGTAGAAAACTGCAAGGAACCACCACGATAGGTAAAACAATTTATTTTAACAAGAGAAACAAGCGCTTTCACGCACCACCATGGCGCGCTTCATCAGGTTACATTAATTAATTAAAACTCAGTGTTTAAATATAAAACACACTCCCAATTATCCAATTTAAACCATCAATTAAAATAACCAATTAAACCATTTAAAAAGATAACACCAATGTAACGTCAGGTTTTAAGTGAGCAAAGCGATTTTAGCATGCATAACATTTTTTATATATATATCTATTTCAGAAGCAACAAAACAAAATGTTCCAACAGCATAGGCAGGCATTGTATTCAGATTATATGACTCAGCCTGGATATTAACATTAATTTCATATCCCAACATCAATTCATAAGACTACCTTTTTCATATTAAGTCATAAACATAATACCAATATAAATGAAAACAAGGAAATAAATAGATAAATACATAAATAAATATATAGATATTAATTCATTCACATTACTATTACTAACTTACCATGTACAATATTTATTTAATGCTTATGTTATCATTGTATGTATAATGCTTTCATTATGTTACAGATACTATAAATGATGTAAAATCTAAAATGAAAATATGAAAAATAAAACAAAATAAAATAAAATAAAACTACACAGAATAGAGTAAAACAGAACAAAGCAAAGAGGGACGAGGTAGATGACTCATCCATCTCCTAATAAAGCTGGTCGAATACTGACCGCTGAGTTCAGACCAGGTTCAACATGAGATCTAAGATTTAGGATCCACCTCAGTTCAAGGGACCCCATGACATCCCCTTCTCTTTTATTTTTATGCACAATCTGAATGACCCTGAACCTAAAGAGATGTTTAGGGAACTGCTGACAATGCTTAGCCAATGCATTATTGGTGTTCCCCTTCCTTATATCATAGACATGGTTATACATGCGATCCCTAAGCCTCCTTGATGTCATGCCTACATAGTATGCATCACATGAATCACAGGTGGCTAGGTAAATGATGTTATTCGAATCACATGTAGCATAGAACATGGGTGTGAAAGTTACATTTATACCTGGTACTTCAAATATCTGAATCTTCGATATATACCTACACATGCTACATTTGGTGCACGAATAAGTACACTTCTTGTAACATGACCTAATGTCTATCTGCTGAACATTCATTTTGTCATTGCAGAGTAACCTCTTTAGGTTCAAGCTGTTATTAAATCTAAAGACAGGTCTTTCACCCACTAACTGTGACAAGGTTGAATCAAGGAGAAGAATTTTCCAGTTGTTCTTCACAATGTCCATGATATGTTGTATGTCATTCGTATATTTAATACTAAAAGGCAAGCTCACTTCATTCCTCTTATAATGACGGCTAGAACCCGCTTTTTTAGCATACACAGAAGTCTCAGGTGTGGACAAAATTAAATCCTCCACTAAATCAGCAGGGTAGCCTCTATTAATAAAACAATTCTTTTGATAATCAACCAGAGTATGCATATCCTCCTGCTTACTACAAAGTCTGGAAATTCTTGTTACCTGCCCTTTTATTACATTTCGAAAAATATAGCGAGGGTGCATGCTATCAAAATGAAGAATTCCATTCCTCCAGCATGGCTTTCTATATAATGTTGTAGTAATTCTACTATTATCATCTTTAGTAAGAGTAATATCCAAAAAATTTACATGATTTAATGAATATTCAAAAGTAAATTTTAGAAATGAGGTTGTAGATTCCATATATGCGACAAACTCATGCAGTGAATCTATATCATTATTCCAAAACAAAAGGATGTCGTCCACAAAACGCCTATACAGAATTATATTCTTAAACCTCTCATTATCAAAAATGAATCTCCTTTCCCATTGATAGATAACTAAATTTGCATATGCATTCACACAGGGAGTGCCCATGGCCACTCCCCATGTTTGTGCATAAATCTGGTCACAAAAAAGGAAAATGTTGTTGTTTAGCACCATATCTAACAGACTACAGACTAGCATCTGGTCAGTATTATCCAATGTTCCATGTACATGCAAGCATTCCCTAATGGCTTCCAAGCCAAAATCATTTGGGATGCTTGTAAACAAATTCTTAATATCCAATGTCACCATTAGAGTATTCTTCTGTATGTTCTTACATAAGGAGTCTTGTTTTAAATCATGCAATAGTCCATAGGAATACTTTAAGATCATAGGTATCAACTTAACCAAAGGACCTAACTTGGTCTGTATAAAAATCGAAGCATTTTCTGTCACCCAGTGCCTACCTGAGACTATAGGGCGTACAGGAGGTGGGTGCAAACCTTTATGTATTTTTGGGAGACCCTTAATTATGGGTATCAAAGGAGAATCTATCAACAAAAAAATCATATAAACTCTTATCTATGCAACGACACATCAAAAGATCATAAACTGTGTCATGCACCTCCCTTACTAAAGAATCCACTGTCGATTTGTCTATCATCTTATAAGCTGAATCATTATTCAACATATCATGCATTAATCCAACATAGAGGGAGGTGTCCATGGCAACCACCCCTCCTCCTTTATCAGCAGGTTTAAATGTAATATCATCATTATTACGAAAGCTATCAAGACAATGTTTCTGATTGATATTTAAATTCACATATATACCTTTGTGCTTCTTCTCTTTATAATATATATAAAAATCATGTTCGCAAGAACGTACAAAACATTCAACCATGTTATGCAAAGGTGGCGTAAATAAACTCTTTCTTTTGCGTATACATGGGATGTATACGCAAAATCATTGTATGAAGAATCAGAGAACAGTACCTTAAGTGAAAGTCTCCTTGCAAAAAGACGAAGCGCTATCAGCGTTTCTGAGAGTTCACTTCCCCTGGAAGGAATAAAGGACAAACCTTTATTAAGGAGAGATTGCTCATCTGCTGTAAACTCTAAAGAAGTGAGGTTAAAAAACAAAGTATTCAGTTCCTGGTTTTCCGCCGTGCCTCCGGGGTTTCGCCCGAGAATTTTCTCTTTCCTCTGCCTCTGCTTATTGAGCGCGTAGGCGCTCTGGCTTTGTATGGAAGCGGGAGGTTTAAAGGAAGAACACCAGTGGTAGAAACAGGTGTTAGATTACTGTTCGATTTAGGTCTCGCTCCTAGTGCATCGTTAACTTTCAATCCCTGCTGATTGCAGGGTAGTGAGACATTGGAAGGGGATATTTCATTATTCAGAGCATCGCCCATTAATTCCTTTCTAGCACAAAGCTCATTAGTTGCCACAGTGTGATCCGTATGCTCAACAAAATTCATTGAGGGAACATTATCACTAACAGTCGGTTCAACCCCATTTCTATTGAACCTCGGCCATACAAAAATCTGGCCCAGCTGGAAGTCCTGATAGTCTCGCTTCAACTTTTTCAGTTTAATTTGCTCAAGCTTGCTGCTATATAGCGCGACCTGCCTAAGCATATTATTGAGCTTGGAAACGCACAAATCACTTTTATATTTCTGTATTAAGTTTTTATGCTCACCTTCCACTTTGGCAACAAGATTTAATTCGATAGGAGAGAAATATTCTATTAATAGATTAATATATTTTGCACCAAAGTCGATGACAGTTGTTGCCATTTACGCAACAAGTCCGGATGGCTGTCCCCGTAACTTGGCATGCACAATACCCGCATACCACACGGGATCACTTTAAAATGAAGACAGACCTCCATATGTCTCCTCTGCCATATAAGCCGATGAAGCTTATATAAATCGTTCTCTAGAGATCTCAGGGAACTATAAAAGTCTTGTAGATTCTCCGCATTATTGAAGACAGTGAGTTGAGTGTTATACTGAAAGTCCATGCTAAGCAGGGGATTCTCCTGCTGATGAAAAAGATTATTCCAGTCCTCAGTACCGCCCGTACTTGCCGGATTATAATCAAGCTCTATGTTTAAGGAATCCATCGTGTGCTGGTCAGAAACGCAGATGAAAAACAAAAATAATAGCAGCAAGCAAAAAATGACCATCCAAAGGTTCCTTCCAACGCCAAAAGGATAAGTATGTAGAAAACTGCAAGGAACCACCACGATAGGTAAAACAATTTATTTTAATAAGAGAAACAAGCGCTTTCACGCACCACCACGGCGCTCTTCATCAGGTTACATTAATTAATTAAAACTCAGTGTTTAAATATAAAACACACTCCCAATTATCCAATTTAAACCATCAATTAAAATGACCAATTAAACCATTTAAAAAGATAACACCAATATAGTGTCAGGTTTTGAGTGAGCATAGCCATTTTAGCATACATAACATTTTTTGTATATATACCTATTTCGGAAGCAACAAAACAAAATATTCCAACAGCATAGGCAGGCATTGCATTCAGATTAAATGACCCAGCCTAGATATTAACATTAATTTCATATCTCAACATCAATTCATAAAACTACCTTTTTCATATTAAATCATAAACATAATACCAATATAAATGAAAACAAGAAAATAAATAAATAAATACATAAATAAATATATAGGTATTAATTCATTCACATTGCTATTACTAACATATCATGTGCAATGTTTATTTGATGCTTATACTATCAATTCATTGTGTGTATAATGTTTTCATTATATTGCAGATACTATAAATATGTAAAATCTAAAATGAAAATATGAAACAAAACAAAATAAAATAAAACTACACAGAATAGAGTAAAACAGAACAAAGCAAAGAGAGACAAGGTAGATAGCTCATCCATCTCCTAATAAAGCTGGTCGAATACTGACCGCTGAGTTCAGACCAGGTTCAACATGAGATCTAAGATTTAGGATCCACCTCAGTTCATGGAGTTCAAGGGACCCCATGACATCCCCTTCTCTTTTATTTTTATGCACAATCTGAATGACCCTGAACCTAAAGAGATGTTTAGGGAACTGCTGACAATGCTTAGCCAATGCATTATTGGTGTTCCCCTTCCTTATATCATAGACATGATTATACATGTGATCCCTAAGCCTCCTTGATGTCATGCCTACATAGTATGCATCACATGAATCACAGGTGGCTAGGTAAATGATATTATTCGAATCACATGTAGCATAGAACGTGGGTGTGAAAGTTACATTTATACCTGGTACTTCAAATATCTGAATCTTCGATATATACCTACACATGCTACATTTTGTGCACGAATAAGTACCCTTCTTGTAACATGACCTAATGTCTATCTGCTGAACATTCATTTTGTCATTGCAGAGTAACCTCTTTAGGTTCAAGCTGTTATTAAATCTAAAGACAGGTCTTTCACCCACTAACTGTGACAAGGTTGAATCAAGGAGAAGAATTTTCCAATTGTTCTTCACAATGTCCATGATATGTTGTATGTCATTCGTATATTTAATACTAAAAGGCAAGCTCACTTCATTCCTCTTATAATGACGGCTAGAACCCGCTTTTTTAGCATACACAGAAGTCTCAGGTGTGGACGAAATTAAATCCTCCACTAAATCAGCAGGGTAGCCTCTATTAATAAAACAATTCTTTTGATAATCAACCAGAGTATGCATATCCTCCTGCTTACTACAAAGTCTGGAAATTCTTGTTACCTGCCCTTTTATTACATTTCGAAAGATATCGCGAGGGTGCATGCTATCGAAATGAAGAATTCCATTCCTCCAGCATGGCTTTCTATATAATGTTGTAGTAATTCTACTATTATCATCTTTAGTAAGAGTAATATCCAAAAAATTTACATGATTTAATGAATATTCAAAAGTAAATTTTAGAAATGAGGTTGTAGATTCCATATATGCAACAAACTCATGCAGTGAATCTATATCATTATTCCAAAACAAAAGGATGTCGTCCACAAAACGCCTATACAGAATTATATTCTTAAACCTCTCATTATCAAAAATGAATCTCCTTTCCCATTGATAGATAACTAAATTTGCATATGCATTCACACAGGGAGTGCCCATGGCTACACACTGGGGCATACGTGGGGACTCAGAATAGCATCCTGCCTGAGCATCACACACCTCCGCAGCTGGCACACAGGCATATGTTCTGTCGGAACAGAGCACATGCCACACATGGCACACACATCCCGTGTGCCACACACTCACAGCCTGTAGGGCTACACAACACACCTGCTACAGATGTGTCAGGTACCTGTCTTGGGTGCTGCACTGGGGTCCCGCTCAACAGGCTGTATCTGGTGAAGGTCACAGTGATATGCCTCAGGGGCACTGTGGTTCACCACAGAACACATGCATACAGGTCAGTCAGAGGCATGGACACATATGTCTCACTCATTGACCATGCCACTATGGATGACCTGAGACATACCTCCCTGGACTACATGATAGGGAACATAGAATGGATCTCTCAGCATGTGGCACGGGCCAGTATGAGCCTGATCTTGGTTGCCAACATACCCTCACCAGGTATGCTACCACTATATGTAGGAAGGGAATTGTATGTCTACATTCTGCTCAGTCTCCAATGTCATTCATAGGGTATCCGCTGGCTGTCAATGTGTGCTTACATGCTAGGGAAGCCACAATGATGTGCAAGGGTCAGCTTGCACGTGACACCCATGGCCCGATGTATATTGGCGAAGCTCCTTGATACACACATACTGCCATATGCTGCAGGACACGGATTATATAGCCACCTCCATGGGTATCACACAGGTTAGGACACTAACAGTGCTGCTACACAACACCAGCAGTGTACACCGCAAGATGCATGCACTGGACACTGTCCTCAGCACGGTGAACTGCAATGTCTGTGCAGTACCAGAGTCCTGATTCATGGCTCACAGGTGCAACCAATCACTGCCAGGTTATGCCTCATACCATGCCTGTCGCCCCCTACACATGTAACACACATGGACAGGGGGGTGGTATCCCAAGGCACTACAGATACACACACCTCCAGGTTGTTGGCACAGCACAAAGCATCAGGGCCTAATCATGTGCAGCTAACAGTGTGTCGGACTGCCATCTGGTTCATAGCCTGGCACACACAACCCTCCCATACACAGGAAAACCACCTATCCTCCATAACAACACTGGCAATATGACAGTCTCAAGAACTGTCTTTATATGGCTGGACTGCATCCAGCCAAACATTGTGCGTGAGCATTACTGTAGCTACAACATACTAGTTGAAGGGTTCACAACATGTGGTCACTGAATTGCAGTGGAATGACATGTTACCACTCCCACAACAGGTGGGAACATGCAGCACCTGTACATCGACTACATGTAGACTATATGGCCCAGACCAGATGTGTATCCCCTGCTGTAGGTATTTTACCATATACACCCACACTGTATAGACACATACCGCGGCCCCTGCACAGTAAGACACAGTCATATTGTTATGCATTGCAAATACCATTTATCCACTTGAGGCATGTGTCAGACATGGTAACTACTGCAGGTCACAGGTATTTATGTGTATGTGTCACACACATACATCATCTGCAATGCCATTGCTGGTTTAGGCAATGGCATGCATTGTTATGCACAAAGACCCACACAAGGTCATAATGTGTGACACAACCACACGTGGCAGTTGTGGGTTACCAAAACATACCTATCTGTACTCTGACAATGGTAATAGACCCAGTAGCAGAGCGCACTATTGGCATTACTGGCCAACTAGCCCTGTTTGGCTGTGCTGATAGTGTGGTGACATCCCCTGTGTTTACTGGGGGAATATGCAGCATCTGGTGTATTGTAGTATTTGCCAAAAGGATCTGTTCTCTCACACTTGCATTTACACACACCCTACTACCCCCACACACACACACGCACACTTGCAGGATTCATACTCCTACCTAACTAAGTCACGACACGTGAGAGAGACGCATTAGCAAAGCGCACTATTCAGATTACTAGATGGTTTCTCTTCTCTGGCTGTACTTATAGGGTGCTGACATCATCAGTGTTTTGAAAGGGTAATGTGCATCAGGTAGTGTGATCTCCTGATTGCCAAAACTAACACATTTTCATACAGAAATGCACACACACAAACTCCCCACATCCAAACACACTTGCCGGTTTCAGACCCCTACCTAAATATGTTGTGGCACTTGAGAGTGATGCTGTAGCAGATTGCGCTATTCTGATTACTGGCAGATGTTTCTTCTCCAGATGTATGTGTAGGGTGCTGTCATCATCACTGTTTGGAAAGGGTAATGTGCATCATGTAGTGTGATCTCCTGATTTCAAAAAAGCACATGTTTTTCATACAGAATCGCACACACACAGAGTCCCCCCATCCAAACACACACACATGCCATTTACAGGTTTCAAACTTCTACCTAACTATATTATGACACTTGGGAGAGATGCATTAGCAGAGTGCGCTATTCGAATTATTGGGAGGGTTTTCTTCTCCTGCTGTACTTATAGGGTGCTGACATCATCCGTGCTGAGATAGGGGAATGTGCATCCTGTAGAGTGCTTTCACAGATGCCAAAAGGGACATTTCCCTCACACAGAATGGCACACACACTAAACCCCTCCACACACACTGAGTATTTGCAGGATTCAAACCCCTACTTAACTATGCTATGACACTCAAGACTGATGCATTAGCAGAGCACGCTATTCACATTGCTTGGAGGTTTCCCTTCTCCTGCTGTACTTATAGGGTGCTGACATCATCAATGTTTAGAAAGGGGAATGTGCATCCTGTAGTGTGTTCTCCTAGTTGCCAAAAAGGATATTTTTTTCATACAGACTTGCACACACACTACCCTCCTCCACACACACTGAGCATTTACAGGATTCAACCCCCTACCTAACTATGTTATGACACTTGAGACAGACGCATTAGCGGAACACGCTATTTACATTACTAGGAGGTTTCTCTTCTCCTGCTTTACTTATAGGGTGCTGACATCATCAGTGTTTAGAAAGGGGAATGTGCATCCTGTAGTGTGTTCTTCTAGTTGCCAAAAGGGATAGTTCTTTCATACACACTAACACCCTCCACACACACTGAGCATTTATAGGATTCAAACCCCTACCTAACTAAGTTATGACACTCAAAACGGACGCATTAGCGAAGCACGCTATTCACATTACTGAGAAGTTTCCCTTCTCCTGCTGTACTTATAGGGTGCTGACATCATCAGTGTTTAGAAAGGGGAATGTGCATCCTGTAGTGTGTTTTCCCAGTTGCCAAAAGGTACATTTCTCTCTCACAGACTTTCTCACACACACACTGAGCATTTGCAGGATTCAAACCCCTACCTAACTATATTCTAACACTTGAACAAGACACATTAGCAGAGCGCACTATCCAAACTACGGGGCATCTGCTTTGCACCTGCAGTATTTATAGGGTGCTGACATCTTTATTTCTACAGAGGTATGTACATGTAGTACTACCTGTCAGGTGGGGGATAGCATATATATGCATTTGCAGCCACCTACGTCAGGGTCAGATATGCACATCGCACTGGCAGGTTATGTTCTATACCATGCTTTGTGACCACAGGACCTGTAACACACAACACAACCAGTCCAGGACACCACACCACATCCAGGACACACACTTAGCTTCCCTGGGAACAGTGCCGGGATATGCAGGTGTTCACATACACCATTCCAGTTGTTAACATCAGGTACAGGCATATTGTGTGTGAGAACTACTCAGGCCTCTAACACTTTACCCTACAGCCACTACAATTTGTGGGTTCATGTGCTATGGCAGAACCACACACCACAGCCACATGGGGGAATACATATTGCACCTGTCCATCTGCAACGTGGGTACTCACTGTTCCACATCAGAGGTAGACCACCATTGTTGATATCTGACCATACCCACCTTTCCCTGGACATCCATATCCCATCTCCACCCCCAGGCAAGGTTGTCACTGCACACAAACTGTATTTAGCACAAGCAGACTCTACACTTGTGAAGACTGGGGTGGACGACTTCAGAGGACCCATGCTGGGGGACTATACTGGCCACTCAGCATAATCCTTGACAATTGCATTCTATGAGCATGTGTACGGTTTGCATTGATTATGCTATCCCACATATACCCATGACTGCTCCACAACAAGCCACCTGTCAGGAGTACACCAGCCATATATGAGCCGTACAACAGACAGAGTGAGCTAATACATTGCAGAGCTGTAGCCCACAGAGGGAGGACATCTGTGAACAGTACCGGCACGGCACTTCATTCACACATAATCATTACAACACAGTGTTGACAGTGGAATTGTCCAGAGAATGCAGATAGGGCTCCCCTCAGTCTGTTATTGATGGACACTTACTGTTAGAAATCCTCAGCAACCCTCTTCCAGCACACACCGACAACATGGATGTGGCTTAGCACATTCAATCCCTGGGACCTCCATGGTGCCCCTGCTTGACAGAGGCACAGCTCACTAGCCTCACACGTTGCCTTATGTGACCTACTTTACAGTGGCACAGTAGCCTACTGTACTGGGGATGCAGATGCCAAGCACACTCTGGCAGAGCTGTCATTCCCTAGGGCAACAAGCCTAGTATTGACCTCTACACCCATATGTTCAATTGTCGGATGCACAATATTTGTTGTGCTGTTCTACTGTTTGCAGGTCTTTATTGCCATAGCATTCCCTGTTCCTATGACCAACTTGTGTATCTGTGGAAGATGTTTGCATATGACGGCGATCCACTATATCACTTATGTCTCTGTAGTCATTTACTGTGTGCACTGGGCAGATTGCTGTGTTGTGGTTGGTTCCTGGACTGACACGTACAAATGCCAGATATGTGTGGCCAACTGCTAAACGGAGATATGGCCTAAGTGTGTGAGCATGCCCAGTTCAGCCTTTCCATGGCATGTTGTCTGACATATGCCTCATTTATCAAAGTGTGCGAGCATGCCCAGTGTGAGCTTTCCATATGTTGCACTCTGAAGTCCACCACATATTTGGGTGTGTGTGAACTTCAACAATATCTCACATTTATGGTTGTGTGTTGGGTGTCATGTTGTGTACTAACTGGCCAACTGCTTCATGTCTGCCACAACAGGGATTATACTGTGCCTGCAGGGATTGCATGGGATACTTTGCAGACAGTTCTCAATATACTTTCATAATGACCTAACACTGTAGTACCGTATAGTGTACTGGTTCAGTACTTTCACTGTGGTGGACAGTATCCTGGGCTTTAGTCCTATGACTGCTTGACATCTTCATAGTGAGCACAACAGACTGTGTAGGGGCCAGTTGTGCACATATGACCATGTTGCATTATGTTCAGATATGGACTACCTACACCAGGCTCGTCCAACATTTTTAGTGTATTCCACAACTTGGGTGGACATTGGCAAACACTATCAATGTTCCCTAGGCCATTTCTGATGCTAGTCACAGGGTGTGTTTGTCCTTCAACACACATTGTAACTGGAGTTTGCCATGACATATGTCATGGTTAGTATACTGTGCCTCCGTCTACCTCTGACATAACAGTGAAACCCAGGGTTAGCCTACCATCTCCCATCCACTCATCAGGATTCCTCTTGAGGGGTGTCGATAAGTGACTCTCTGGCTGACCTGTACCAGGAGTTTACTGAAGAGTGGGGCTGCCTTCTGTGTTATGGATCATTCTGTACAGCTTGTCCTATGTATGTCAGTGCTGGGGTTCAGGTCTCTCATGTGCATAGCTCACTGCCATTCAGATTGTACAAGGTGCAGTATGTTCATTGATTCCATTTTGGACATGGCTTCATACATCAGGCACAGCTTGCCTGTAGCTGGGCAGTATGGCAGTGTGTGGGGCTGCAGTTTGTTTACTCAGGCAACACATGGCATCTGTTCATTATCTTTGCTACTCCTGGTGGGGTACTGTTGTGGACTTTACAGTTGATGGAGGTGTCTGCTGAGGTATATCCCACAGGGGCTATTGTAGTCAATTCTGACGCTGATGGAGGATGACTGCAGAGCCACAGTGACATCCCCTTATCTACATCTGCCAACCTTCATGTTTGGGTGGGTATATAGTATATGTTTCTGCGAACACTACAGCCACATGTTTGTCCAGTGCAGGATATCTATCACCTTTTGTACCCAGGTCTCTCATTACATGTTAGGTACGTCATGGGTTAACACCTGTGTGGTAATTTGTGGGCACTTACTGTATATCCACGGTGGTTGTCTATACACAGTTCTGCAATTAGCTTGCTGACATGGCTATGGCTCCAGTTGTCTGTTTGTAGGTGGCCCTCTTGTGGATTGCTTGTGTCAGCTGGGGGTCGGATATGGTGGGCTGTTTGTACTCCTCTGCATACATGTTCAGTCACAGTCCTTCCATGTTGGCCTATACCTATGGGACATATATACAGAACGGGGGGGCCCAGGACCAGGCCTTGTGGGATGCCACTCATATCTGCTTTGTAGTCTGACATGGATGCGGCATGTCTGACCATGTCAGTTCTGTCCTTTGTCTGGTTTGCAACCCCTCTACTGACATAGGGGTATATATTTAAGCTGGTGAACATATCCATACTGAACTTGTACGGTATTGTCTAGAAGCATATGCACGGTCCAGCTACGCTGTGTGGACCACATTGCCCTCATCAATGACCTTAATGACTGCTTCAAATGGGTCAAACATGTTTAGGGGCAGGATCTGCAGTTACGACAGCCACACTGTGTAGGGTCCAGTATCAGTAGGTCCACAATAGCCTTCTGTCTGCGGTACATACTGATCCTTTCCATAGCTGTGCAGACCAAGCTTGTCAGGATCCTAGGGTGGTAGTTTGCAGTATCCATTCAGACAACACCTTTGCTGTGAAGGACCACTGTTGTTGTACACTGCTCTTTTGGGTACATATCCTGTGGTAAGGCTGACATTGGGCAGTAGTGTGATTTGGCATTCCATTATTCTTGGAGTCCATGTTGGCCTCTGCCCAGGACACCATCACATACCTTTGCTGCTGTGTGTTTTGCTTTGCAGATGATGGCTGTTACCTCAGCATCTGCAATGTCAAGGGACCAGCAGTCTGCTGGGATAGATATTTTGCACTCTGGGGGTGTTTGCACTGCACCTGTCAGGTTGTATGTTAGCAATATGTGTGTGTGTTTGGTATGTTGTTTGTAATATCTGTGTTATTCGGAGCATATCTGTGGATGCCCAACATGGTTCCTACCATCAGTTAGGTAAGCCTTGTGATTATCCTTAGTGTCCTGTACAATTTGTATCTTCGTAGGTTCATGGGTTCATACTAGGCTATCCACCCTAGGGCATTAGTAAGCCTAGCCAGAGTGTGTGTGTCTTTCGCCACCCCTTGCTATGTTTCTATTATGGCCATTTATGAATTTCTTTACTGTGCCTCTGTCTGGTCGTGACACAGTGAAGACCCCCAGTATACATGTACGATCATCCATCCACTTGGCAATATTCCTGTTGAGGGGTGTCAGTGAGGGGCTCTGCCTAACATGGATTGGGATCCTGTTTCTGGGTGTGGGGAGCCTCTGGGTTATGTATCTGTCCCTCCAGCACATCTTATTTCATTATGTGTTGAGGCTGACATCTGTCACTCTCACAGCTCCAATGGCTTTGATTTCCTGTGGTGGAGCATGTCCATTACTCCTGTGTTGGACATGGCTTTGTACAACAGACATACAATGCCTCTGTGTAGGCAGTCTGTGACTGCATTCAGCTGGGGTATCTACAGCCTGGCAGCATATGACATATATTTCACACCCTTTATCCACTTGGTGGGGTAACTATGAGGTTTTCCGAACCGCTGCAGGTGTCACGTATGGTACATCCCATATGAGTCATTGTACTAGATTATGGGTCTGATAAGGGAACAGTACAGCGGCACAGTGACCTCTGTTGATGTAGATGTGAATCCTTTCATGATACAGTGTCCAATATCGACAATCTTCCTAGCCACATTGGCATTGTGAGTGTCACATGACAGATTACTGTCGACTTGTGTCCCTAGGTCCCTGATTACTCCTTGCATACATAATGGTTTGCCACCTATGTGGTAATTTGGGTGTACCTTGTCTGGTATTTGGTGGGACATTCATACTGTCCAGTGTCTTCAGGATGTCTGGGTGGAGTTCTTGTGTGTGAGAGTGTGGTCTGTCGCATCCTACAGACTGTACAGCAGTTTGGACTACACTTAGGTGCACATGGGTGGTCTCCGCTGCTTTGTGCATTGTCAGTTACCTGGCCATATAGGTGTCTGTGCTGCATATGGATACTCCCCCTCCTTTGATGTTTTGGTCCAGGTGTTGGGGCCATAACACATGATATGTGGTATAACCTAGTAGTGCTGGTGTGCTATCACTAGGCTTGCAGCAGGCTTCTGTCACTGCACAGACCTTCGATGTTCTCCATAATGGGAAGTGCCTCAGGGGCATGCATATTGCAGTTTACACATCTGGCATTGGTCAGCATTACCCTTATGTTTCCTACCACTTATGTTTTCTAGGGTGGTGGGTAGTCTTTTTGGCCTTGCCTACATACGGCTCTATGGAGGTGGCAAAGGCCTTATCCAGTATCCAGATGCACAGGGGTAACAGGTGCAAGCCATCCCTGGAACAGCAGCATGGCTTGTCATGCTTGACATCTCAAGCAGACAGACATTAGACCCTCTTGGACTGACAGCTGTAACTGTGCCAGCTGTTAAACATGATCATTCTGTGTTTGTACTGTGGCATCATTCTTGGTGAGGGTTGGATGCTGCACACAGCCAGTGTCATACTGGCCTGGGGTACATACTCAGAGGGATCATCCATGTCTCTTTTCATGTAGACCAGGGAGGTACTTCTCAGGTCATTCACACCAGCATGGACATTGAGTGCATCATATTTCTGCTTGCTTTGGGGTGACCTGTGCACTTGTGTTATGTGGCATTTTGTGGCAGCGTACAGGCAGCTTACTCTACCCTTTCCCTTGTTCAGTCTGGTGAGTGGGACAGCAGTGTGTCTGCCTATACAGACACCTATTACAACTGTATCAGGCATGTTGTTTCTCCTTCTGGCCTGTGACTGTTTGGCACACCAGCTTTGTATACTATTCATTGCATGTGCTATGTTTGGAGGTTGTGGTTGCTTGTGATCTGCTTTGGAGGCTTCTGTTGGTGTGGTGTGTTTGTAATTAGGGCCTCCGGGAATATTTTTCTGTGTTTATGTGTTTGGTTTACAGTTGTGGTAGGTCTATGTGGGACTGGGTTTGTGGTGTATGTGGTTACCTTCTCCTCCTGACTAGTTTTGACAGTACTGAGTTGGGGGAGCTCAACCTCTGGTTTGGATACATGGTTGCATCTATCACAATAATTTGTATTTATTGGGGGGAGTTGTGGTTGTCTGTGTACTTGGGATAGGTGTCACATTGCCTCTGGATTCACAGATTCTACTTGTTGTGGCTGGACTTAGTGGATTGTATGTGTGGACATGTTATTGCCATACTACTGGTCAGTGATTACTTCCCTTTTTATGTTTGCTCTATCATGTGGTAGCTTCCTCATTCTCTTGCATGGTTTGGTAATGGCTGGAGTCCAGCATGCCAGATGCCTGCGTGTATGGCATTGTGTGTTGTTGTTATTTGTGATTGCATACTCCAAACATTCCTGACTATGTTCATGGAATGCCTGTATAACATGTTCTGCGGTGTGTCCCATATTCTGCACTTGCACAGGGCCTTTCGTGGATTCAACATCAGTTTGGAGGGCTGCAACCTATGCTTTACACATGTTTTTCACTGTGGTATTCTGGCCAGGGACTGGGGTCAGGATGTGTATATCCAGTGTGATTACTCTATGGTCTGGTCTTACCAGTGAAGGATACACTTCTCATCTTGTCATCCAGTACGCATGTTGCTGATTATCACATCCAGTATGCTTACCCCTCTTGTAGGAGTGGTACGTTGTTCCTGGGCATTTTTGTTTATGGATTCTGGGAACTTTTCTCCAACTGTGTTGGTGCTAGTATAATGCTCCAGGTGTATGTCTGGGTATTTTCACTCAAGCAATATAATGTTGTTTTGGGGGCTTGATATATTCATGTATTCCAACATAGGCCAGGTGCAGTTCCTGGTATTAGGACAGTAGTCTGCAGCAGGCTATAAACTGGGAGGCGGTTTTAGCCATTGGTATTTGACCATGGCTAATCCATGCTGCTTCTTGTTGTGGTACCAACATGGGGGTGTGGTTATCCTTGACATTTATTGCTAGTCACCCTCCTTTTGTAGCTTGCTCCATGTTTTCCGGCTGTACAGCACAGTATGAGGTGTGACCTGGTAGTGTTAGGGTGCTGATGTGAGCCTTGACCCAGTTCTCTATTACAGGACTGATATCTACATTCTCCATACTGTGTGCGTTTACACTGCACACATCTTGCTGTTTAGACTTCTGGCATTGGGTAGCATTACATCTAGGTTCCTATCCCTTGTGGTACCTATGAAGGTGGGTTTGTGTTTTAAGATTTACCTATTCAGGGCATGCTGTGGGTACTGACAGCCTTTACCAGTATCCATGGGGCATGGAATGATAGGTGCACGCCACCCCTAGCAGGTGGTGCATCATGTCATGCTCCGCATGTCTTCCCAGCCTGAAACACATTGTCTCCCCTTTGACTAACTGCATTACTTCAGCCAGTTATTGCACTTGATCATCCCATCGTCATTTTGTGGCTTCATGCTTGGTGAGGGTGGATGTTAGTCAGGGTGCTCAGGTGTGCATATAGTACATGGTGTTACATTACTTAACACATGGCATTCATGCCTCAGGTGGTGCTGCAGGGCTGCCTCTGTCAGATGCGCATATTACACTTCCCTGTACATGTTTGTGAGCAGGTCATGTCATTTTAGGCATCCATGTTATTATTTGAGTGAGTCAGAGGGGGTATCATTCCCAGGGTTCCTACTGAGCCAATGTATGTGCTATGCGTTGCCTCTTTGCCAAGGCCAGGGCATACTGGGCACGCCACCTTCTGCCTACTGGGGCAGGCTCAGGTTGTTCCTCCTCCGAGTCACGCTCTGCGTGTGATGGCCTTGGCAATGGTGAGGGGCTGTTTGGCCCAGCCCTATGCTGGTCCTGCTGCAGCTGTTTTCGCAAGATCATATTATGTAGCATAGCACATACCATGACAATTTGGGTACATGTAGTTGGTGTGTACTGCAAGGCTCCACCAGATGTGTCCAGACACCGGAACCGTGACTTGAGCAGCCCAAACACATGCTCTATTACATTACGTGTTTGTGCGTGTGCCTCATTATGGCGTTCCTGTTCAGGTGTGTGTGCGTTTCTGATGGGTGTCATCAGCCACGGCTCCAGTGCATAACCTGCATCCCCCACTAGGTGTCCGTGTGGGATGTCCCCATTGGCAAATGTCTGGTACAGCTGCGTCAAATGACAGATGTGGAAATCATGGTAACTCCCAGGGCAGCCAGCACACACATTCATTATTATGCCCTGGGCATCACACACAACCTGGCAGTTGATGGAGGGGAAGCCCTTGCGGTTAATGTAGGCCCTATCCCACTGACCGGCTGGTGCTTTGATGCATATGTGCATGCAGTCTATTGCACCCACTACATCAGGGTATTCCGCTATTTGCTGGAAGAGACACATATTGCTGGCCAATACCTCACGGGCATTGGGGAAATATACATGATCACCGACATGTGCTGACATGGCATCCAGGAACTGGTGCAGTACCCTGGAGGCTGATGCCTGTGATATCCCCATCATATCACCAGTTGGTCTCTGGAAGGTACCTGTTGCTAGTATTCTTAGGCCAACACATACCTTGGTTTCCACTGGGATGGGTTCCCCTCTGTTGGTTCTGTGTGTGAGGCGTGGCCTGCACAGCTCAACAATTTGCTGCAGGAGCTCTCTGTCCACTCTATAGCGCTCTACTATCTCCAGCTCATGTAACCCGTGGTAGTTGACCCTGGGCCTGTACACTCTTCTCCGTCTCCTCACTGTGGGTTGTCTGGCACCATCTGCATTGTCACCACCCTCAGCAAGTCACCTATGTCTCATTATGACAGCTATGGCAGCCCCTAACATTTCTGCTCTGAGTGAAGCTTTTTCAGTTTTCACTTCTATTAGCTTACTCCTGTCTTGCAGTGTCTCTTAAGAGAAACATCCTGCACTACTGTTTGCAGAAGTTTTAAGTGCTGGGCTGGGCTACTATTCTGCCTGTGTAATTGCCTGCTTCTAATTGTTTTCACCTGCTAGCTTCAGCAGTTATCCCTGCTAGCTTCCTATTAATTCTGTTGCTTCCTTTTTCCTTTCTGTTTCCTCAGGGGGGAGCAACGTGCATACCAGCAGAAACACGCTCACAGTGGCTTACACGCGCGCACACGTGCTTACATGGTTCAGAATCTACTTATTCGGGTTAAAACGCGTGCACACCCACGCAAACTGTGTTACACGTCTGCCAACAGCCTCCAACATGCTCAGCCTGACCTACACGCGCGCACACCAGTGCAAACAGTGTTAAACATCTCCCAACACGCTCCCACACGCTCGGTCTGCCTTACACGAGCACACACTGCCCTATTCGCGCTTCATGGCGTGCACACGTGTGCATGCACGCCCAGCAAGAAACTTTGGTGTAAGTAACAGTGTACACCTTCCATTTCTTGACTTTCCCTGACTTATCTTGTGGCACACCTCTTTCCATGATCTGTGTCTGTCATCTGTCATGTTACACTGACCTCCAATGAACTGCATGTCTTTCTACCATTCCCCCCTGTGATGTCACCTATCTCCTACTCTATTCCTCCTCCTTATGTATATCTTACACTACTCAGACTGTGCTCATTTGCTATGTGACTGTGAGATTCAGTATCCTAACCCTCATTTACATGAGATTGCCTACTAATGCTTAGTTACATGTCTTAGACTCAGCTTCCCCCCTTAGCAACCACTACACGGTGGCCATGTTGTTTTTGGTCTGCTGGTCCCTGCATTGTCATTCCATGTATTGCATGAAACCCACATTTGTGGGTTTATAACCTTCATTTTTATGTTTTATACAGCGCAGCCCATTTGCGCGGGGCTGCGCTTGGTTTAAACATCGGCGATCGCGGAAAAAAAATAATTATATTTTTGTTATTTTTGCATCGGGTTACCTTGCCAATGGCCACATATTTGGCCATTGGCATGCTGCCTGAGACATATGCACCCTTTATTTGGAGCTGACATGGCTCCGTTATGGAATTTGCAGAAACGTACTCAGTTGTCAACTGAGTACATTTCTGCAGCTAAAACGTCCCTTACATGGGCTGGTTTCTGCTTTGTGGATCGCTAATATACCTCATTTGCATACCTTTAGGTTGCAAGTGAGGTATTTAGCATGTCCACGCCCATTCCGTGTAAGAGACGTTTTAGCTGGTCTCTTACACGGAGTTTAGGGCTGTTCCTGGATCGCGAGGCTGGCATGGAGTGTTACACGTCTCTTACACTCCGTGCAAGCCTTCGTGAATCCTGCCCCCAGTGTGTGTGTGTGTGTGTGTGTGTGTGTGTGTGTGTGTGTGTGTGTGTGTGTGTGTGTGTGTGCATGTGTGTGTGTGTACTTGTGTATTCATTTATATATATATATATATATATATATATATATATATATTTGTTTTTTTGTTGTTTTTTTTTTTAATTATCTAATACAGTCAAAGATGTAGTATTTGGTTAGTGAACTATATTGTTATTAAGTATTAAATTATAGCAAAGACACATATATGTAGTTAGGTTTCAACAAAATGAAGTAATCTTTATCAATATGTTATTATTTAGTATTTAAGAAGTAAAATGTTTGTTATGTTAATTATAATGTGATTAATTTTATATGAATGCATATTTGCCTATGTCACAAGTGATAATCCAATGAATGTGTTTGGAAAAATATTTTATTATTTATAGTGTTAAGTTTAATATGTTCACTTTGGTGTTTGTCATACATAAGCTAGGTAGTGATATATATATATTGCAACTTTGTTGCATCTTTTTTCATAATTTTCTTCAATACTTTATTTTTATGTTTGAATATTCCTGCTCATTGACTTTCTAGTATATGCTCATTCCTTGCTTTGTGCAGATTCTATTGGTATGCAGGAGTGAATTGATGGTGTGTGTGCTGGACTTAAGGAGTTTGTGTTTGGCAGTATGGAGTTGTACTGCTTTTGTTAAAGCACCCATGGGTGAGTGTGGCATGGAAGTGTCAGTTTCCTAAATTTGTGAATGTCATGTTTGGCTCTTCTGTGTAATATGTTGTGAACATGGGTTGTATGAAGGAAACTTGACTGGATATTGGTGGTATATTACCTGTCTGCATGTTGATTTGGATGGATGTGATATGGGTTGTGCAGCAGTGTTCATAGAAACAAATATGGAGAGCATTACAATATATTCACTCACTTTGCATGTTCATAGGTGTTTACGAGGCTAATGACCACAAGGGCCTTTTTAAACCTAGCCATGCATCCCAAGTCTCTGACGAGTTCTGATACCCTTGATAAGTATAAGCATGGGCCTGGCAGATGAACCATTTACAGGTTACCTGTTTGCATCAAAGACATAGGTGCCAAACCAGGGATGAATTTCCGGTTTCCCATCCAATTGTCAAGTTGCACTTGAATTGTATTAGGGAGGAATTCTGCTACACATGGATGGGGAGCCTGTTCCATAGATGGGGAAGTCTCTGTGATACATACCTATCTCTCCAGCAGGTCCTATTTATATAACAGGCAAGGTTTATTAAGTCTTTAGAATGGGTAATTCTGGTACTGTTTGTTTTGTCGATATGCAGGAGGTCCATCAGAGTGGGGTCTGACAATGCCCTGTATGCCAGGCATAAATCTCCCCTCCAAAGCCTATAGGAGACAGAATACAGGGATAGGGCCTTGAAGCAGTCTGCATAGGACATATTACTTATGCCCAGTATTCCTTTAGTGAGGAACTTCTGTGGATGTTCCAGTTGTTGAATATGCCTGGATAGGTACTTACCAAAGGGGGCATTGTACTCAATTATAGGTCTGATGAATGCTGAATACAGTGGAACAATGACTTCCTTGGACTTAGATGCCATACCTTTTGTTTATAAATTGCGCAACATAGAATGATTTCCTCATCACTGTAGACATGTAATGATCAAAGGCTAGATTACTATCTATGTGTGTCCCTAAATCCCTGACTATAGGGTCAACTCCATACCTCTCAACCATACCGAATTACTCAGTTTCTACCGAGTTTTGGGGTCCAAATGAAGGGGTGCCATGATTCCTGAGTGGCACTCCTTCATTCTCGATTTTTTTCATTTATTTTTTAAGTTTTTAAAATACCGCGCAGTCGGAGCTGACGTCATCACGTGCAGGATGACATCAGCTCCATCAGGGCTACCAGCCAGTCGGAAATGAGCTCAAGGAGCTCACATTGTCATTTCCAGCTGGTTTGGCTGCAAATGCGAGTGGGAAATCTCGCTCGCGATTACAGGGAAGTTCATCAACAGCAGCACTCACTTTAATGTAGGCAAAACGGAATTTCTGATGTTTGGATGTTCGTTTTGTCCTCTGATGATGTTAACAGCAACAGTGGATGTGACAAGATTGCAAGCATATTGCATCTCAGGCTCAGCTGCTCAGTAAGAGTGCATTATTTTTTATGTAAATTCAGTGTAAGTCAGACCTATTTAAATTTTTATGCCCATGCAAAATAAGTTCTAAATGCAATGTATATGTATGACATTTTGCTGATGTGGTCCAATTAACATTTACTGAACCAAAAGTTTTATTTTATTTATTTATACACAGCTACCTCTGCTAAAGTTTTATTTTTGTATTTATGCACAATCACTGCTAAAGTGATAGAATAGCTTTTGGGGACAAAAATATAATTTACTGGGTTGGGCAGAACGAGCTATAAGTTAAGCTATAAGTCTGTCACCTAAAACTGAAAATAAATCTAATCTTGTAAGATTTATATAGTTATTTGTAGGGGGGTAAAGTGGTCATCCTTACAGTTTATCCTAATAAGGTGCACCTATGATGGGTTACCTTTGTCTCTGCTGAAAGATACACGGTGAAATATGGGTACTAATATGTGGTATATGTTGTCTGATCGATAGCTAATGAAAACAGTATGAATCTCTTATTAACTTGTTGTAATGAGGAGGGACCTGTGACCCTACCTCTGTAAGAAACTGTTAATTACATGTTTACATTGGACTATAGACAAGTTATATGCTGGACTGCATCTTGACAAGAGTGCATTTTATGGGTTCATCAGCTTTGCAAATATTATGTAACTTATTTTTCCATTTATACTTCATGCAGGTGTGGATTTTTTAATCTAGTTTATGACTGTTAATTGTGCTGTTTATAGGCCTTCATCAACCTTACTGTTTGAGGTTTGCCAGTACAACCCATGGATGTCTGGAAGCACAAAATACAGGGGGTAGGTGACAAGCTAGTTTATTTTATGAAGTGAAATAGTAAGGGCCAAAGATGGAGGGCTTGCTCCTTGGATGTGCAGCAACTCATTTTTGGAAATTGGAGTTATGAACAAATAAATGGTGAATAGTATAATTCCATGTAGGATGCAGGCAGAACTCACCTTGTGTGGAAAGGAGATTTTGTTTGCTGGCTATAGAGCCAGGGAGTGTCAAAAATCTGAATAGATTCAGCTCAGGAAGAGGAAATGAGATGTAAGTCTATAGAAGGAGTATTTTCTGGGGAAGGGCAAGGGGGTATACAGGAGAGACTGCTGAAAGTACTTGCATAGAATGCAGGATGAATAAGATATCCAATGAAAAGTGAAAATGTTAATTAAGAGACTGAATAGAAAAAAGTAGAGATGTGATGTTATTTCAATAAACAAAGGTGAAACAAAAGAAAGCATGGAAGCTAGGGAAATGGGAAACAATGGTCTATTTATGGAGATAGTACCATGACAGGTAGAAGGACATGGACTGCAATGATTCTGGTTAGGAAAAGTTTATGAGCAAAAGTTTGTAATGATCCAAA
This sequence comes from Protopterus annectens, assembly GCF_019279795.1. NCBI lineage: Eukaryota > Metazoa > Chordata > Ceratodontiformes > Protopteridae > Protopterus > Protopterus annectens. The sequence goes on from NC_056727.1 coordinate 351,800,195, forward strand.
AAATTCCACTGGGAGATGGGTAATAGCATGAATAGAGAATTTTGGGAAGAAATTAAAGATTTGTTACATTTGCAGTCCTAGTGATGATTCTCCCAGTTCTTCGGGGAATTTCATGAGGTAAGATTTAGAACTGCTAGGAGAGATGAGTTTGAAATCATTGGAGGGGATTTCAATCTGACTGCAGATTCCCTGTGGGATAAAAAAATAAGGAAGTACAGAGAAGACCAGGAAAGCACAGAAAGCGGTGAGGGATGGGGGGATATATGGAGGAGGATGGAGAAATTAAAGAGCAAATATTCTCTCTGTTTCTCTCTCTCTGTCTAGATGGGAAGAAAAACAAGGAGGTAAATTAGATAAGTAAATTCTTACAGGGGAAATAACATGTATGGTTAAGAAAGTGGAAATAGGAGATAGGAATCTGTTGAATCATGTTTTAGTGAGGCTGTAGGTTAAAATGAAGGAAGATGGAGGAGATGAAAAATGGTGGAAGTTGAAACTTGGTTTTGGAATGGTGGAGAAAGAAGAATAAAGGGTAAAAGTATGTGGCAGGAGGGAGGTGCTGGGGCTGAATTCAATAAAGGAAATAGGAAAGGCAGGCACATGATGGGCTGCTGTTAAATGTGCCTGGAAAGGGCAGATTTCATTTGATGTATTTTAGAGAAGGCAGGAGATGGAATAGTTGGAAGTACTTATGAGGGAACAAAATATAAAGACAAACAATGGAGAGAGAAACTAAAGTAGCAGAGATGGGACTGGTATTATAGTGATGGGTACATGGGGGAAAACTGGGAAGGCTTTTGGCATGGAAGCTGCACAAGAGAAAGCAGAGCTAGAGTATAGAAGGGCTGAGAGGGCATGCCAGTTCAGAGAGATATAACAAAAAAGGCATCAAAGAGGCAATATGGAACTTCTATAATAAAATATATCAGACTAGGGACCCATGGAAACACGAAAACTGAATGAGAGGAAGAAAAACACTAGGGGAAGTCTTCACAAGTACTATTGCTTATTGAAAGAAACAGATTGCATAGTGAATGCTCAGCATGCTGCCACGGTTACTCGCACCAATAATCTGATTCTCCGGTATAGGTATAGACCTGTAACTGCAAATGGCATCAGAAGTTTTAAATACAAACCAGACATGCTAAAGGTATTCTTAGAATATACACTGGTTGCATGAAAAAGGAAATGAGTAGGGCAGTAAGTGGGCAGAAGTTGTGCATAAATAGACTGACTCACAACCTGGGTTGGGAGGGCATTATTGTATTATGTGCCCCACTATAGCAGCAAATGACAACCAGCAAAATTTTTCACAAAATAAGCAAGTGAGGTGCAGTTTCAGATGAGCTGGTAAGTAGGGAAGAATACTAAATGGCTATGGACTGGAGAATTGTTTTGTTACAATGGGGAATATATACACACTCATACTCGGCACACATCTGGTGTTAGTTGTTTGTATAAATGTACTTTAGTTGCTGCATAGTGATAAGCTTTTACCTTGTTTTTGCTATAGCACAGTGAACATTTATTATACATCTACACACTGCCTTCTCTTTGTACCATTCCTTTCATACTTCGGTCTTCTGCAGTTATTGTTTTATTCTGCTGTCTTTTCTTGCTGCTTCTTTCTATTAATGCGGTCATCCACTTTCATTGTTGCATTTGCCCATATTCTCCTTCCTTTGCTTTCCATTCTTTTAGTTTAACCATTCATTCCCTTGGCTCCTGTCTCCTCAGAAATATCATTTTCCAGCTCCCACTCTGTTTTTGTATGCATGCAGTCCTTTTATTCTGGAGATCAGTCCCTTCTACAACATATAAAATATAAAAATAAAATCCAAATAATCATTGTATTAGTAAAGCAGTATGCACACATTAGTGTTTATGGTAAATGGGGCGAAATAGCCGGGTAATGGGACATTGCAATGGCTGCAGGGGGACTCTGGTGCCATATTTTTGTTTGTCTGTTCCTCAGTTTGCGTTTGAAAGTTGGTATCCCACAATTCCATTTGGAGTGGGTGGGGTTACATAATTATATATGCAAATTAGATGTTAATCAGCATACAGATTTGTACCTATTTTTCATGGACCTTGTCCAGATTTTTGATGTTTCCAGGTTGAGAAGTATGGTCAACTCTAAGGGGTGTGTTGTCAATATGATAGTTATCAGGGATGGATGACTTCCCAAAGGATACTATTATGCATTTCTTGGCATTTAGTTTTAGTCCATGACTCTGACACTAGTTGTTTGTCTGTGTCAGTTCCTTCTGGAAAACAGTTGTGTCAGTGTGAGATTCAATGACAGCTCCTAATTTGCAATCATCTGCAAATTTCGTCAGCCAGAGACCACTGACATTGGCCTTGACTTCTGAGAACTAAAGGCTAAAAAGGAGCAGTCCAAGGACTGATACCTGAGGAACTCTACTTCTGATTGGCCTCTTTGTATGGGGTGGACTCCCCAATTTTAATTTCCTTGGTCCTGTCTGTGAGCCAGTTGGCTATCCACTGGGTGATATATATGGGTTTGTACCTAACTTCTTGAGTTTGTCAACAATGCCCGAGTGGGGTATTGTGTCAAATGCTTTGGCCAGGTCAAGGTAGGCAGTGTGAATGATTTTGCCCTCATCCATTGCTTTGGTGACTTTCTCAAAGAAATCCACCAGGTTGTATAGGCATGATCTGCCCTTGACAAAATCAAACTGGGTTGGGTCCAGTGTCTGGCGGTTTACTATATCTCTGTTGATCATCTCCATGATAATTCTTTCCATGGCTTTACATATAAGACTAGTGAGACTTATGGGTCTGTAGTTTCCAGGGTCTGTAGACGGCCCACCTTTGTGCAGAGGGATGACTGTTGCCTTTCTCCATTCATGAGGCACAAAGTTTGTTTGGAGGCTACAGCTAAATAGTAATTCCAGAGGCCCTGATAGGTCATGTTTCATGCTATTTAGAAGGCCATGTTGAGTGGAGAGGTTGATCAGATTTGTAACAACATTAATGGACTTCTGTTATGCAGATAAAAAGAGAATAGACAATCTCTTACCTATGCTCTAAGCACAAGCAGCCCTGTTTAGCTTCATCATTGTTGGGATACTTTCTTATTTTGGTATTTCCACATTCTGACGCTGGCCATCAGAGACATGTTCAAAGGTAATTTGAACCTTATGCTAGAAAAGGATAGAGGAAAATGTTTAGCAAGTTATCTGATAGAATTTATTTTGTGTCAGATATATTGAACATAATATTACTCTTCTGCTCTGTGAGAGCCAGAGTGCCAACCTTACTTGCATTTTATGTATGTATTATGCTGTCATATGCCCAAAGTTAGCAAAATGCATTCTGTTTCACAGCACTATGTAGCATGTTATATTTTGCTGAAGAAATTCCAGACAATAAGACATACTATAAAATGTCATTGTCATTTATATTTAACTGTTGAGATTAGGCAGAGAAGTTTAATGATTATGTATGGTTTTGAGTTACATATTCAGAGTCTTAAGACTAAATTTATTTCAATTAATGCGTGTGTGTGTGTGTGCGTGTGTGTGTGTGTGTGTGTGTGTGTGTGTGTGTGTGTGTGTGTGTGTGTGTGTGTGTGTGTGTGTGTGTGTGTGTGTGTGTGTGCGTGTGTGTGTGTGTGTGTGTGTGTGTGTGTGTGTGTGTGTGTGTCTCTCTCTCTCTCTATATATATATATATATATATATATATATATATATATATATATTATATATATGGATCCCCTTCTAATATTTAAAAGGCCATATCATTGAGTTTCATGTTCGGGGTGAAAACAAAATACCCAAATAATGAATTTTACCCAAATGATGAATTTTTCCTAAGGCAAGTAAAGACTTGCCCAACATGCCCTTTTCTACACTGTAGGGTGATCCTGGAGTTGGTATATATAGTTAGGGAGTGTGGGGGTCATAGCCCCCCCACCTGGGTAGGTTTTATTTGCTCTAGTGTGTGGTTCATTGAAGTTTAGGCAAATGTTTACTTGCCCTGGAAAAAATTCGCCATTCGGGAATTTCGTTTTCCTGATTTTCATCTCACAAAAATGAAATTCGATGATATGGCCTTTCAAATATTAGAAGTAGATCCATATATACCCACACACACACACATATATATATATATATATGTGTGTGTGTGTGTGTGTGTGTGTGTGTGCAAATATATACATACATATATATATATATATATATATATATATATATATATATATATATATATACATTTAGTAATGCTCATTAAAGACAAATGTAGTTTTCCTTTCTGTTACCTCTATAGGTTGTAGAAGCAAAACACATTTGTTGTTGGCAGCAGTGGTTTGGTGGGTAGTTTGTATGAAATTTCTCTTCAAACTAGGAACTTTTGGTTCTATGCTAGGGGGTTGGTTTATAGTTATGCTATTTAACAGTCAATTAATTATTGTTCTAAGCTTGGTGTCTGTTAACTTTTGAGTTATGCTTAAATTGTATTACTCTGTTCTCTCTCTTCATATATCTCTGTAACTTAACATTTCATTTAGAGGAAAAATTATTAGTATCAGAACACTATATACCTTTTATTATTTGCTAGAATACTTCTCATCTAAAATGGATTTTGATTAATATAATTGGTCTTAATGGTTGTAAGAAGGAAAGTCTACTCAATATCTGAATATATTCGAAGGTCAAGTTGTTTTTCTACAAGAAGCACATTTAATAAATTAAGATATTGATAGGCTAAATTCAAAAGACTACAGGCTGAATTCTGTAAAATTCACGGAAGCTATTTGCAGACAGTATAACACACCAAAGGAATACCTCAGTGCACTGACTGCAGACATGATTTCATACTGCCCTGGCGTAAGCCATTTTAAGCCCCTAGCCTATATCCCCCGTGTGATTCAAACTCTGCACCTTGTGTTTGTAAGGCAAACACCTTAACCATTAGGCTACCCTCCCAACCCCTGAAGGCATGCTGAAGGCAGTCCAAGTACTTAGCTCTTCAGCATAGCATAATTACAGATACTGCACATACCCATCTGAGTCCAAAACCCATTGCGTGCACACAACGCAACGCAAATGCAAAATCCACCACACTGACTTTGTTTCTGAACTGTTTAGCATATGCTTTATGGACCCTAATAATTCTGTAGTAACAGAACAAAAAAAAATTGCATAAAAATGCAACCTGCTGTTAATGAACTGCAACAGGCTGCAATGATACAAGCCATAAATGAGGGTGTGGCTGTGCATCCTAGAAGGCAACCAGCTAGCGTCAGAGCAAAGCTGTAACTAAAGCAGTTTTCAGACCAGCAAATAATTGACGGGTACTGCCTAGACAGACAACTTGTGCAAGATGTCTGCAACATGCACACCCCACACGTCTGTGCAGACTCAGTGAGAAAAACCCATCCCCCTTGAAACCTAAGTGTGTCGCAGTCTGGGTGTACTTGCCTTTGTGATATTACAGAGACACATGTGGGATGCTGTTGGAGTGTCATAGACAGCTGCCACCCATATCCTGACAAAATTCCTGGAAGCAATGTGCAGCAAGGTAGATGATTATATACACTTCCCATCTACCCCCATGGTCTGGAGAACTATAATGCACCAGTTCTATAACACTGCAAACTTCCTCCAGGTAATCTTTACAATAGATTAACATACACATATCTATCAAGACACCAGTAAATCCTAAAGCAGACTGATACATAAACAGGAAGGACTGGACATCCATCAACTGCCAGGTTGTGTGTGCAGCAGATGGCAGCATATCAAGGGAAAGTGTACTATGGGCTGCATTCCAGCAAGTTGAAATACCTAAGGGACTACTAATAGGTAAGTACAGGAGCACAGCTAGGATCTAAGCCATGGATACCTTCACAACAATATCCATTCTGACCAAATGTGTTTTCTTTCCCCAGACAAGGTGATTGCGGTTACCACTTGAGCCGTGGCTAATGACACTGTACCATGGACCATCCACCCTGCACAGGAGGCCTACAATGGAGCACAAGCAACAACCAGAAACACCACAGAGCATGTGTTTGGTGTACTGAAAGCTAGGTTCAGACATATGGACACATACAGAGGTGCACTGCAATACACACCTGAGAAGGCAGCACAGATGATAACAGCGTGTGCCATGCTACATAACATGCTAACTAGAGCATATGGCAGTCTTCCAGCTTCAGGTGGGGGTGAACTATCCCAAGAACCCCAGAGGTCTGAAGAGAACATCCCACTGGTATCAAAGGAAGAGCAAGAAGACATAGGGGGCAGAAGACACAGTCATAGGCAACGTAGGCTGTGACCACAAGTGCAGGTCCAGGCAACATGGGAGAGTATGACATACAACTTTGAGTCATGACAAGCTACACATACATGAGTACACAGATTAAACATTAATGTTCAGGTGTTACCCCATCATAGCGGTAGAGATTGCATCTAATGGCAAGTACCCACTAGATGCACACACTGTGCATCATACATAACACCATAATCATAACATTTTACAATACGAGCATGTGCAAATGTGTCACAGCAGGGATTATCAGCTCAGGGCACAACTGACACAGCTATGCATACACACTCAGATTGTTGTACCAGTGCATGGAAAACAATAAGGGACACATCAGTTTACACATTCTTATATCTAGAATATAATAACATGAAAAAAGAGAAAACACACAGGGCATAATGCATAACATTTAAGAGCTGCAAAAATTATATCTGTCAAAGGAAAAAAACTTCAAAGACCAATTCACGTGAGGTTCAAGTAAGGCACCCTTTATTAACTTGCAGCAAGGAGACAAAGCATGCAGGCAGAATGATTTGTCTAAAATTAATAGTTAGTATGGTACTTTTATACAGTTCTTTCCATGTCACACAGTAAATGTTACTATTCTATTGACGTAGTTAGACACAGCTTTCTGTATTGTTCTACAGAAAATGTTACTAGACTAATTTGCTGACTAGTTGAGAATAACTGCTGATTTACAAAACATTTGAGGAAAACAACCTGACCTTGGGGCTTATTTTAGCCCACCACAAACTTTTGATTCTTCAATTGTGCAGTTCTAATATATGTGTTACATTTTACCTAGATTCAAGGTACATTTCTAGCTTAGGTACAAGTAATGCTGACTACGGTTTAAACTTTCAAGCATCCTTTGTTTTCATTATCAATAGCTTCTAGCAGCTGTGAACTTTCTCATGGCATAAGCAGAAAATCTATAACTCTTTGTTAAAAGTCTCATGACACTAGTAGAAATGAAACACTTCTTATTATTTTCATGACATTAGCAGAAATCAAATGCTTCCTGTTATGTTTCTAATAGCTGTGCAGATTCATGCAGTGTGAACAGAATAAATGTATTAACTCTTTTAAACCTCGAATGCACTAAGCATCCATATTACTAATACATATTTTTCTAACAATATCACAGCAAACTGGTTTAATAATATAAGCTATCTATGTCCAACTACATTTGACACTGTTGGACATACTCTAAGCAGGCTAGAGTGACCTCACTAATGTCTCACACCACAGTCCACTGTGCTTTGACCATGTACAGAAACACGTTACCCTTGTTTCTCCACACAGGAGATTGATGTTGAGGTGAAGGAGCATGACTGCGATTAGAAGGCCTTGTTGTGACTAGCAGATGGGCCAGCAATTGAACTCTGTGCATATTTGACCATAGATACTGATGCTTGATAGCCAATAGTGGTTCTGTAGACAGGTGGCCGGCCTCTCCCATGCTGCAATCTGCTGAGTGCAGTCAAAGAATGCAGATACTATGAACCTGCTGCAGTACTGTAGAGGCCAGGGTTTCTACCAACCATGTCACAGCTAGTGATCTCTCATTTTGAGTGGCCAATGCAGCCATTATCTGTCTGTGTCTGTGCTCTTGTCCTTCATACGTCACATGTGGCTGGTGTGCTACATGATCTGTGACATGTGCAAGTGCATGGATGTCTAATTGATGCCATTGTTAGTTTGCCTGCAGCAGGAATCAGACACACATGCAAAACATCTGCATACCTACATCTACCAACAATGCCCTGTTTCAGGTTGTTGTGGAGAACTGCCATCAGCAGCAGTCTCAACTGGAGTTTTCATTCAATGACCTCACCCTGTTCAACATCCAATGTCTCATCATCCTCTGAATGGGTAGACAAGTTTCCCTCCACATCTCAGGCTACAGCTGCAGCAACATCACTATCAACATCTATGGATGGACTTGCCCAACATGTCAAGGTCCTGCATGTCAGAGGTCATAATACATGCTGAAACACATCTGAAACCACATCATGATCACTGGATGGGCTGATGAATGATACAGAGAGTTGATGTGCTACAAGGTACAAAAACACAGGTCAGGACAATGTGCTTACATCACATGATAGATAGCATCAAAGACATATGATATATATATATATATATATATATGATAGCATCAAAGACATATGATATATATATATATATATATATATATATATATAGAGAGAGAGAGAGATAGATATGTCTCACCACAATGTTACGAATAGTAATGACTTTACATGAGATCTACTGTATGTATAGGTTCATAGGTTCATAGGTTAGTACTAGGCTAACTGCTCTTGCGAGCCATTTTAAGCCTAGCCAGTTATCCCCTGTGAGATTCAAACCCTGTATCTTGTGTTTGTAAGGCAAACACCTTAACCATTAGGCCACCCTCCCAACCCTGTTTCACAGAATCCACATACATGGAGTATATAATTAGGTTACAAGTGCAATATACATGTCATATGTGAGGAATACAAACAGAACATACATCTGACAACTCCTCATGACAAGATGGTGCTGTTGAAGAGGGATGAACTTCAACTATTGCAGGTGAAAAAAACAGCATTACTGATCACATCATTGCCACCATTAACCATGTGAACATAGTTGAAACATACAGAAGGTTTGACATGCACATATCACTTGTATGAGCATTTGATGAGGTTGATACAGACTGGCCTAGGAATGGGTAGAAGGACACAGTATTAATGGAGGACAACAACAGGAGTAACAGCAATGACAGGTATGAAACCTAGTTAATAACATACCACTGACACACTCCTGCTGTGAAGACATGGTGGGTTGTACTGTGGATCCTGCAGTGGAAAAGGAAAGAGAAAGACAACACAGTTGTGTATTTATCAAAAAAATACTAACAGCAGCACATATACTATACAGTAACATGAGATGCAGATACTCACAAGATGGATGTTGCACCTGTGCACTAGATGGGCCTGTGTTGAAAAATATTGACATAAATGTCATGTATCACATGTGTGCTACACTCTGATGCAAGATATGACAGTTTTGCTGTAACATACCTGGTCTGTCTGAACTTGAACCTGCATGGCTTGAGCCACCACTGGATGTACCTGTAGTTTAAAATGTTAGGAAAATAACAATATGACAGAAAACAGCAATGCCATGAAATGAGGCTGAGGCAGTAACAGGTAGTGGTCAATATAACAGTATGGAGACAATCACCTGCCATTCCCTGGTTTTGTCCTAAAGTAGATGGACCAGTGTATATTAATCCAAACAGCATTACACATGTTATTTGGACTGCTCTGTCTGTACTCCACTTGTATGAATACATGTCACCAGACTTGTTTATCATCCTCACCCTATGTGGATGTTTGTGCATGTCTCAATTCTGCTGCTGTAAATCAAAAATAACAATACGTGAATATGCATGCTACCACAATATGCAGTGATTGTCTCTATACCCAGCTATGTTACAGAAAGAAAGACATACATGTTCAGCACAGAACTCCAACTTCAATCCCACCCCTGGTATGTGTTGCTTCCATCTTGCTGTATGTAGTGAGGCCAGAAATATTGTGATGTCATCGGGGAGTCAAGGGAGGTCCACCACCAATAGCATCCCTCAGTCTCTCATAATGTCTTAATCTGTTGGCTGCATGAAGGATCGTGTCTGAGCAGCATAGTATACAAGCATCACAGGATCAGTTGTGACCTCCAGCTGCATTTATCATGTGGTGCGATCCAGATTTCATGTCTCCAAACTATAACACCAGAACAGCCAAGGAGTCTCCATCCATGTTGCTGGTGAGCATCAATTCTGATTTTATTTTCCTGGAGGGAGAAGTTATTACCCCTAGGACAGTTGGCCATCTGAAAGACAGTGATATGCACATGATAATATTTTTTGTGCAAGGCCATTTATGCAGCTGAACCTGTATTCAGAGTAAGTCAACATAAACAATATGCATTCTTGTTCAAAGCAAAGGTCTGTATAACACTGCCTGTGACAAATACTAACATGACATATAAAAAGTCATAAATAACATTTGCAAAACTAACATAGCTTTTAATACATTTAGAGTTTATGAGTGGGATTAGAATCCCTTACACTACGTAATAATTGACTGGAAGTCCAAAGACACCAGCAACATGCCACAGGAGTCGCTATGCATTTCACATGAAAATACTATAGAAAGTAACAATTGAACAACTTATGGAAAGTGTGGGAAAAACTCAAGATCCATAGACAAGCCATAGATGGAAAAGATCCTTTGTATTTTGAGCCAGTAGTGAGAACACCCTTGTTAAGAAGTATAATTGAAGAAATATCCGTAACAGCAATAGTACATATTCTTAACAGTTTTGTGAAGAACCAGGAATTAAAACATATCCCTAATATCAACATAACATAGTACATATGGATAGTGTTGGAATGCATAGGTTTCTGTATTTACACCACAGAGTGCAAGCTATTGCCAGTAGGAATAGCATGTGATCCATAAATCTGCCTTAATATACTGTTTACATTTGCAGCATAAATCTGTCTATACAACTGCATATGGGAGTGAAATCAATTGCTTAAAATAGCAAGACCTGTATGCATACATTTTAATCAAACATCAGTCCAGTAACTTATAACAACTTATGTTAAAGATCAGATTTTGAGGAAAAAGTAATTTAAAGAGGTACCTTTGGAAATGACTGACTTGAATAGATGTAATAATCACCAAAACAGGAATGCTATCAATTGCCAATGTACCTCTCACTCTGAATCACAGAAACAAAGTGCACCAAATGTGCACTCACCTTTAAGTACCATTTATGCCATACATAATTAATGAGGTTCATTAAACTTCAAGGTTTTGGAATCCCACTTGTGTACCTCTGCATAAATTGGCTTTGTGCTCTGAAACATCATAGTGTACTGCATAAACACCCAATAGGTATTGATAAATGGTACCACGTGTGGCAGGTCCCCATTATTTGCCAGTGATCTGATAAAATGACATCAGTGCCACTTTTAAATATTGATTTTGATACATATACAGATCAGACCATTGCTAACTGGGAACTGAGTGGTACCTCAGTGAGCCTTTTACATTTTTTGTATTTTTCAGGCTATTTCCATTTGAGGGTTATGATGGTTACTTTGAGGAGGCTGAGAAGTGTCTGTACTCCCAACTGGACTGACAAGGAAACCACTTAGATGTTGACTGTGTATGCCAGAGTGGAGCATTAAATGAGAACCAGGCCCAGGAACTTCACCATGCTAGACATATAGAACCAGAACACGAGGGATCACTGAAGACAGACAGGGATCTACTGCACTGGAATGCAGGTTCACCACCACTATGATGGAATGCATCAGCGGGACATGGAGAGCTTTGAAGGAGAGCTGCCAAGGTGCGGAGGCAACCTGTGGATCCCTACAGTAAGCGTCGCTATTCTATGCATACCTGAGCAAACCTACAGAATTTAGAGATATATCTGTGTCCCATATATCTGAGAGATGATTTTATAACCATTGAGTAGCTGCTGTGACAATTAGCTCATGGGGCTAATTAAGTGGATGTGGTAACTGCTGTTCTTATAAGTTCCCATGCTATTAGTTTATTTAATAATTTTATTTATTTTTTTTTTTTATTTTTATTTATTTTACATTTGTTAACCGGGAAAGTCCAACAGGATACAGATCCATTTTCAGCAGAGGCCCGGGGAAAAAAGCTCCAGTATCACAGTACATATATGAGAGAACATATAAACAACATATAAGTATATGAGCACCATGAAAGAAATACCTATGTTTATAACATCTATAATTATGACCTTTGTAAATGCACATAACGTTTACAACATGTAGCAATATCACTTCACACAACCACTGTCCTCATGCATCACCGACATTTATAGCACCTAGGCCACGGATGACTGCCACTTTGTAGTTTTCTGTTATGGTACCCCAGTATTGCTTACAGCACCATTAAACATTGGAATAAAAACTCATACATAACTTCTGTAATTCATTCCTCCTAATACAATAAACAGTGATGTTTATTTAAGACAAAAAGCAATGTCTGTCTGACTGCTTACACATATGTTATCAGTTATGTGTTGATAGTTGTTCTTTACAAAAAATGTCCAGTAAATGTTTGCACTTTCTGTATTTATCTTTTTGCTGTAGGAATTCAAATAAACACCTGCAGTACCTGTTCATTAAAACACAAACCCTGCTGCAGTTATCTCAGCTTGTAAGGAAACTAAATAATATATCTACATTTTGGCATGCCATGAGTTCCAATCCACATAGGGGAAACATATCTGCAACTGTTAGCTTAGTTTACTTCACCTATAGCATTTCTTTGGAGAAACATATTCTGATAATTGATATTAATGTTTATGTTGTGCATGGTTATAAATAACTGAGTTAGTCATCAAATTCCTATAAAGATGCCCATAATGTATAATGCTCTGCTAGCATCAGCTTTCTAACAACAGGGTTTGTAGACCAGTACCTGTCTGTTTATGAAGACTTTCTGCTGGCTGTTAGCTCAGCTTGTAAGGCAACAGGATAGCATGCCAACATTTTAGTATGCTGTGGATTCCAATCCACATAGGGGAAACATATCTAAATCTGTTATCTTTGTTTAATTCACCCACAGCAATTTTTTAGAGAAGCGTATTCCACTTATTGGTATTATTGTATATTTTGTGTATGGTTGTGAATAACTTGGTTATTTGTCCAATTCCTATGAACATATTCATTATCTGTAATGGTCCATTAACATCAGCTTTTTAACAGCAGGGTCACTAAAACTTGCTATAGACTGTTATTTATCTGTCCAATGCTTTTGTTAATATTGCATACTTTGTAAAGTTCTGTTTTATCATTAAATATTACATTCAATTCAATAACACCATCATTCTCATCTTTTGAGGGAGTGGGATGGGTAGACTTACAGTTGAAATGTAGAACAGAGAAGATGAATGTATTTGCTTAGTGATGTTCACTTTGCCAAGAAATGTCATTGTCCTCTCACATACAGTACTGTGTCCCTTATGTCCAGCAGCTTGTATGGGTTTGTTCACAAAAGCTCTATGACATATGACACTTTCCCACTGTCTGAGGCATGAATCATTTCCATTACTGTTAATGTTTCTGAACACAGTGCTGACATGAATGAAGTATTTTTAAACTTTTTACCTATATGAGTAGCACATGTTCATACTTTGAAATCCTAAGCCAAGATCCATATTAGTAGACCATCCCCCAGCCAGTTGATGTCATAAAGCCAAGTCTTTACACTGCAATCAACACAGCCATTTTTAGTTAATGTGGATTAGCTAGGCAAGTAGCGTTCAAGGATACAGTTTGGATGTATACTGTAGTTGCAGGTTTGAATCTCATGTTCTCCAGTATTTATTTAAAGATGTTATATTACCTAATATTCTTCATGAATAAATTGTCTTTAAACTGTTCTGAGCAATGTATATCAGTGTTATTTGAGGAATACATCATTCATATTTTCTCTTTTCTGACCAGCAGCTCATGCATAGGCTTGAGGAGCAGTGAAGGGAGAGAGGTATGTTAATAGTTTTTTTTTTGTTTGTTTTATGAAATGAAAGACATCTGATCCTGTTTTACAGGCCTGTATTTTACACAGTAACATGTATATTGATTAGAATACATGAATACCCATTATGCATCAAAAAGGTAAGTGAAATTATCACACTATAGTTGTGCTTACAACCGTGATTTAAATCCAAAAATGTTAAACCATTATGTAGCATTAAGCCATTGTTTCAGTACACAGTTTTTGAACTGTACTCCACAGCTAAATAACAGTTGGGTTGGTGTATCTGTCACACATATAGGAAGGTAGAGGTTTTTCATACAAGTTTTACTGCTTTGATTGCTGCTTCTAATGACTTGTATGTGTGGTTCTGTTTCCAGTGATTGATCTGTTGTGACTTGCCTACCTGTTAACAGACTGACTAAGTGTCAATGTTTGTACTACCACTGGCAGACTGTGTTGTATGCCCTTCAGTTTGACATCGGTATTGCATCTGCCTACAACACCTTTGGGGTGTTTTTTAAAACACGGCTATAGCCTAGGTTTACTGATACATGTACAGATAGACATTTATTTGCAACATTTCATAATCAGTACACCCTACAGTTCACCACTGGAATTGCAACTGCCTATAGCACCTTGGATGTTTCTGTTAAAACATCATTATGGCGTAGATTTAACAACACTTATACAGATAGACATTTCTTTGCTGCAGTTCATAATCAGCAAGCATCATCAGGATGTTTGCATTTTGCAGGCTACTGATTGGTACTAACTGTAGATAGATAATGCATACTGTTATACACATACAATACTGTTAGTACAACATATATTACATTCTCATATGTCACAAGCTGTGTTGATTGAACATAAATTTGTTATTGTTGTATTCATTATATTGATGAATGTTCAGCCATTTATAATGCTGCTTGGCTCAGATGTTTGTTATATAGCTTGCCTATTATCCATAATATTGTCATATCACTTTCTCCTCATTTTAACAATGACACTTGGTGCTGTTTATATAAATCATTACATGTAGACAGTACAATCTCTAGATATGAACATTCATACATTTTACAATGCTAATGACCCAGGTGAATGTTTCTAAGCCTATATAGGTTTTCACAAAAGAATACTGATGTCCTGTTTACAAATAGGACATTAAGAGCCAGGCATGTATAAGGAGATGTCTGTCAGTCCGTGTGTAAATTATCATCATTTTCATATTGAGTTCTGCTATGCTCTGAATGGGAATGTTCAGGGTGACAGACATTTGCTTTTCTTTTCTGTTGAGTTTTGCAATTAATCTCGACAAAGCATGGAAACCATGGATAGCCACCTATCAGACAATGCTGATGATTAGTGCATGGCAGGCCACTGCTAAAGTCTTCTGATGATGATGATGATGATGATGATGATGATGATGATGATAATGATAACAACAATGATGAGGAAGCTGGACCTGCCCCTGTCCAAGCCATCATGGCGGCAGCCTGGAAGAGACAACACCAGGCTCAGAATCAGGACAATTTTCGGGAGAAGGTCTGGGAGGTTGTGACTGATGTGTTCTGAACACAGATATGGGAAATAATGGGGACATTTTCAGGATATGGCATGGGTTATGTGAGATTCATTCAGGGATATAGCTTGTATGGTCATTCAGGAGTCTCAGTCCCATCAGCCTGGTCCCTCCAATCCATAAGTATTGTCTGTGTGCTCCATTTGTATTACACTGCCAACATGCTGATTGCCATATAATTGACTGGACTGTATATGCACTCTTATGCATGCATACCATGTATCTGTCATGCTGATGTGTTGTCGTCATGTGCCATTTACTTCTGTTTCAATGTGTGCATGACACACACACTAACACATTACACTTGCCTCCCAAATACACTTGTACATGCATTGTGGCAGTTAGCCTGCAGTTAAAGCTGCAAGACATAGCCTGTAATATGTGTTTTAATGAGGCAAATGACAGACAACATATGTTGTCTATAATCCATCACTACCACTGTGGTATGGCTTGGAGTTGTGTATTGCTTTATAATGTGTGTGCAGCAGAAGGATATGTTATTCCCCATGTGTTTTGGATGACAGTTGTCATAATATTCCACTGGCATGAGATGGTGTGTACCATGGACTGGCAATACTAATGCCATGTGGGATCATATGCAGGTATATCATGTCTATTAGACCTGCATTTGTTCATCTGTGATGTTGCTTGGCTTATAACTGCACTGCTGATGGACTACTTGTATATGTATTTATTTAACCAATTTGTACTGTGATCTTAATTTATTACCCTCCAATACACATTTACCATTGCTCATACACATCCAAGTATGATTGCCACACAGTTTGCAACATGTCATAATGTGCATTGGTGGATATGTTTTTCTGCATTTCACCATGGCTGGTATGCATCCTCATCCTTTTTGACAACTGTCCATTGCCCATGTTGTGCAGTGAACCATCTGTGTAACTTACCAGTCCTTAATGGGTTGCTTTTCCGACCTTTGCCTGTCTTGTGTTGTGATATTTGTTCTAAGAGTATACATTGCCCATGTTGTGCAGTGAACCATCTGTGTAACTTACCAGTCCTTAATGGGTTGCTTTTCCAACCTTTGCCTGTCTTGTGTTGTGATATTTGTTCTAAGAGTATACCTGTTCTGATGTCCTTCTCCTCCTCTTTCCCTGTGTTTGCCTTTCCTTCTACTCTTAAAAAAACATGGGGTCAATTCCCACCAAAAAAAAAAAAATTGCCACTGCCCCTCATATTTTCCTCTTCCAACATCACTCTTGTGTGTCCCTTTTTTCACCCTTACCCCACATCTTTTTTCTATCTACCACTTTCCTTAGGGGTGTATGTGACTTGTGTTCTCCACACAAGGCCTGAACCCATTGTTAGCAAATGTTAGCTGTGGCAATGGGCCATAACTGACCTTTGCCTTTAAATTTTTCATTAGAAATTCTATGGATTCCATTGAAATCTGTGAGTGCAAGCAAGCATATCTATAGTTGTCTCTGAGTTTACTGCAAATATTTCTGATGATATACATTACAAACAGCACTGGAGCTTTGAAGCAACTATTTCTGTTAGTGAATGAATCGCGGAAATACCCATAGTTGTCTGTAATGTTTTTTGGCATATTTGTGAAAATATGTATTACAAGTGCCATGCAGCTTACATTGGGATAATTGGCATTCTTTTCTTTTTTATTGTATCATAATGGATTCAGTTATATTCTGTAGTTATCCTTCACCTTACTGGACAGATTCTGTTATATATATGTTTGTATAACTATTAGAATGCGTGAATTGTGATCATCTTTCTGTAACTTTTTAATGTACAATGCACTCTGACACCCATTTTTCATTACTTACAGGTTACTTGTAGATTTATTTATTTATTTATTTATTTATTTATTTATTTATTATTTATTTGCATTTGTTTAACCAGGATAGTCCATTGGGCTCAAGAACCCGTTTTCAATGGAGTCCTGGGGAGAAAAGCTCCACATACATATTTAACAGAGAATGAGGATATACATAGACATTACATGGGGTTCAACATGAGAAAAGTAACAAGTACAGGGGAAATACATATACATTTGCTAGGGTAAAACATAGTACAATATACGTAATAAATCGTGCAGAAAACAGCTGAAACAAGGCAATAAGAGTTACACCAAATTAAAAAACAAAAATATGCTGCCTGTTTAGTGCATTTAGTGCACCATTGCTACTGTGATACTCCACTGTGTGCAGAGCTACTCTGAGTTTTTGTTGTACATTTATTTATTTATTTATTTATTGGCATTTGTTGTCTGGGAAAGTCCACTGGTCCAAAGGACCCATTTTCAGTGGAGGACCAAGGAGAAACACTCCAAACCCTTACAAAAATTTGTATATAACATCAGCTTAAGTGGGATAGTCAAGATAAAGGTTTTAAATATTATGATAGAAGCAGAGATACACAAAAAAATTTCAATCCAGTGTGCTAATGTTTAAGTAATACAATTTATACAGTCACAGAAGTAAAATAAGAAATGTATAAGTTAATTATACAGTAATAGAAGAAAAACTAGAGGAGAAGAAGACAAGATAGAGAATAATTGGTTGATAGGTTGTAAAGTATTACATATGACATTATCTGCAAGTTTATCGTTGACTTCAGTGTAATATGCCAACATCCTCAAACTTTACAGAATCTATACAGTTTTTGTTAGTTCTAATTTTAAAGAAAAGAGAAGAGGTAGTGTAATTCTAAGCTGAAAATCTTTTGTAATACCCCAAAATTGTTAATACCTATAACAATAGTGAAGGACTGTTATGTATAGTAGTATTAGAAATATAAGTATGACTTTATAATTTATTTAATATTTATTAGATTCCATGAATTGGAGCTAAATTTACTAAGAAATACTTAGATATTATAATTTTGAGTATGACAGAAAGTCTAGTGATTACTGTTGACTTTAATTACTTATTAAATGAAAAAAATTCAAGTACACTTATGAAAATTAGAATATCAGCCACAGCTAAAGCTTTGATAAACTTTATGTAATTATTTAATTTTATATTAATGACTTTTCTGTATCTGATTCATTATATTTTACTCATTATTCATATAGATTTGGAACCCAAACTAGAATAGATAGGGTTAATTAAAAGATAAACTGATATATAAAGAAACAGTATTTATTTATTTATTTTACATTTGTTGACTGGGATAGTCCGACTGGATACATGTCAATTTTCAGCGGAGGCCCAGGGAGAAAATCTCCAAGATAATTATACATATTGAACATTTAGTAAATGCTAGTTTCAAGCAGATTGCAGTCATAAGCAATACCAAAATTTAGCACATATAGTACTAACTTATTATAAAACACTTTAAAAAACATAACATTATTTTCAAAGTTAAACATACATAACATTACATTCAGGTTTAAGACACACTGAGCAGCAGTTATATGATTGACCCTTCCTGAAATGGAGTGGTAGAAAAAAGTTAGAAGTAGTTGAAGGTAAGGCACCTAAGAAATAGAGAGGTCACTAGTCGGGGTTAGTGCAAGGACATAAACAATGAGTTTTGAAGTATTTCTTGAGTTTGTTTTTGAATTGGGTTAGTGAGGGTTCTAGGGTCAAGTCAGCTGGGAGTCTGTTCCATATTTTTCCAACAGAGTTGGCAAACAGAGAGTCTCCAGCTGAGTAGTTGGATTTGTATGTTTGAACTAGGTGTCTAGTGGATGATCGCAGTGGCCGGGTGCTGGTGTAGGGACTGATAATATTTTTTAGTGCAGGTGTATTTTCTGGTTGGTAAAGGACTTTATGTGCCACTATTAGCTGGTTGAACTGCAGTAGGCTTGGCAGGTCAAGCCATCCTAAGCGATTTAGGTTGTGACAGTGGTGTGTCCAGTAGGCTGTGCCAGTAGCAAATCTGGGAATGTGGTTATAGCAGGATGATAGTTTATTAAGATCTGTTTTGTTTAAGTTTGAGAATAGAGATGAGGCATGGAGAAGAGTTGATAGCAGATAGGAATGGGCAATTGCAGTTCTAGCAAGTGGGGTAAGGAAAGGTTTGATTCTGTAAAGAGAGCCAAGTTTTTTATTAATGGTTTTGATAGTTTGATTGATATGCACATCAAACTTCAGGTTGTTATTAACCATGATACCCAGTAGTTTAGTTTGGGCTTCTGGAGAGATGAGAGTACCATTGTTATCAGTTATTTTGAAGGATGGCAGAGGGGTCCTGCATGTGGGGGAGAAGAGGAGCAACTTAGCTTTGTTGAGCTTTAGGATTAGATGTTGGAGAGCCATTTTTACACTGTATTGAAGGTATTTTGGGTTAATGTCAATAAAGTAGCTGGTGAGGTGTCAGAACAAATCAAGGTGGAGTCATCTGCATATTGAATGCATGTAGCATCTGGGATGACTGAATGAAGGTCGTTGATAAAGATGGAGAAAAGAAGGGGTCCTAATATCAAGCCTTCTAATGTGATAGGTAGGCGAGATGATAGCTTGTCCTGCCATAGGACTGCCTATTACCTGCCCTGCAGGTAGGATTGAAATCATTGGAGTGCATGGTTGTTTAAGGAGAAGGCCTTCAAGGTATTTATAAACATTTTGTGGTCAACCATATCAAAAGCCTTGGATAGATCTAGAAAGAGTGCTGAGGATAGTTTGTTATTATTGTGGTTGTGGTTAATGATGTTCGAGAAAGACATGAGGGCAGTAGTAGTACTGTGGTGTGGCTTAAAGCCATGCTGAAAGTTAGACAACAGCTTGTTCTGTGTGAGGTAGTGCAGGAGCTGTATGTGTACACACTTCTCCATAATTTTAGCTAGAGGTGACAGAATCGCTATGGGTCTAAAATTTGACAGTTCAGTGGAACTGCCTCCTTTATGGAGAGGTATGACATGGGAGATTTTCCATATAGTGGATACAGTAGCTTCAGATATAGCTCTGTTGTCAAGATTGAGATGGGGTATGCTATGGTGTCAGCAGCCTTTTGCAGATAGTCTGCTGGGAGGAGGTCAGCAGCCAGGGTGGTGGGTCTTAGTTTCTTAAGTGGGGCATGAATAAGTTGAGTAGGAACAGGTTGGAAGGTAAAGTATGTTTGGGTACTGGGTGTGGCTACATTAGAATTAGAGCCATTGGGAGAGAGTTGGCTGGCTAGAGACTGGATAGTCTCTGTGAAGAAGCTGTTGAAGTTATTACCAATGTCTACTGGGGATTTTTGTTGGGAAGCTGGGAGGGGGTGGAGTGGCGGTTTGGCCTGGGTGGAGTAGTTTGTTTATTCCTGCCCAGAACTTTTGCGGTTTGTTTTGGTGTTTTTGCAATAGATGGTAGTAGTGGTTCTTTTTGTCTAAGGTTATGGATTTTTTGGTGTCATTCCTTAGCTGTCTGAATCTTAGCTGATCAAGTGGGGCTTTTGTTTTTCGGTAGGTGGCTCATGGTTTGTTTTTGAGTGAAATTTTGGTTTTGGTATCTTTAGAAAGCCATGGTGCAATATTAACTTTGGTTCTAATAGAGTGGCTGGGAGCATGGGAGTTAAGAATAGCAAGGAATTTGGTGTTAAAGTATGCTGCTACTTCATCTAGGTGGAGACTTTTTAGTACTGACCAGTTGCATGCCTTAAGTTCATTTTGAAACTTGGTGAGAATAAAATTCTTGTTGTTTCTTAATGTTCTGTAGGTGGGTTAGTAGGAGCAGTCTACTTTGGCCTTGATTACATAGGTGAGACAGTGGTCACTTAGGTCATCAGGAAAAATTCCTGATTTATAAGATTGAAGATGGGCATTGACGAGTATCCAGTCTAGGGTACTTTCCTTGTTATTGGGTTTTCCTGTCCTGGTGGAGGAGGTTATGCTTTGAGTAAATCCATAGAGGTTTATGGGGATTGTGGGGTTTCACAAGAGCAAGTGTTCCAGTCAATGTTGAAATCCCCAAGAAGAATTGTTTCTTGGGGGTAGTTATTGGATAACCAATATAAGAAGTCTTCTAAGGTTCCTGTGTTCCTTCCTGGGGGAATGTAGACACAGACAATGTTTACATTTTTGTTTTTGTTAATTTACAGTTTTGAGATAAGAATTTCAGCATTATTGAACTGGGGTGGTTGTTAGGTGTCTGTGCTGACAGATTGGGTAGACTTGTAAAGTATGGCTACCCTACCACCCTTTCTGGTGGTATGGTCTAGTCGAAACATACTATACCCTGATGGCAGAATCTCATGGTCCTTGGTGGCAGGCTTTAGCCACATTTCTGTTAGGCATAATATATCTGGGGAATGAACAGCTAAGAGGGAATGCAGGTGCTGAGTTTTGTTCTTTATGCTCCTAATGTTTAGATGGCAGGCCAGCAGTGAGTTAGGAGGTCTATTTGTTGGACCTATGGTGGTAGGGGATATAGTAAAGGGATCAGGGCCAACAAGTGGGGATTGACCAGGGTTTGGGTGAATGTTGCTATCCTTTGTGAGGTTGTAGTGTACCTGAGTATGAGTTTTAAGATTTTGAATAAAGTTTTGTAATAGTGTCTTGTTTTAGGACTAGTGTAACTAGGTCTAGTAAGATGGTAGTATTTAGGGGTTAAAGAGGTAAGCATGAGGGGAGTGAGTAAGGGTGCATTATTATCTGTTGTAGATGGGATGGATGTTTGGAATTTAGGGTAGTAGAAACCTGGGTGATCCTGATATTCATAGGTGGTTAGGAGATATGGGATGAGTAAAAGGGGTAGAAGTAGAGTTAATAAGACTATTTTGGGTGATAGCATACCTACTGAATGAGACTTGAAACTTAGGCAAAAAGAATAGTAGAGTTGGAGGACTGGTGGTATCAGGTTGAGGGTGGTGCTGTTGAGTGACAAGTTGTGACTGATTGGTTTAAAAAAGTGGGGTGTGGTCTAGTACCAATAAATGTAGCAGCACCAGGGGCAGGAGGTATTTGGGGGCAGGGTGGGGTGCAAAGCAAGCCTGAGCAAAGCGAGGGAAAGTGGAGCAGGGATGAACCAATGCCTGAACTAAGTTCTAGCAGTTTAACCTGTTTATTTTAATGTATGTGTTTAACTTTATTTTAATTCATAGGACTTTGGAATCATTTGGTCTTGATAAGAAGTTCAATTGGAAATATTTAATTAATTAATCAATTAATTGCATATAGCTAATTATTTAATTGTTTAAGGGTTTTAATTAGAGATTCTATAAAAAAAGTTTTACAAATGGTTGTTACTCATGGAAGGCATTGTAGTAGAAGCACTAAATCTTTTTCTACATCTGGTTTAATAAATGTTCATTAGTTTGTGGCAGTAGTTCTTTTATTTTATTGATTTTTAGTGATTGTATAGAATAGCTAGGGTATTTATATTGAGTGATATAGTTTCCAGAATAGGAAAAGTAAAAGTGGTCTCATGCCCCTTATCTGATCATAACACATTTGATAATATAATTATACCAAAACAAAGTCTCTTGTAATAGAATACCTGCATATATAATAAAATTAAAAGATTTTAAAAAATAGTTTCTGGAAGAAATTCAACAATGTGTTGATATAAATAATAATGGTGAGATCTCAGATGTCATCCTTTGAGATTCTTTAAAAGGCTCACTCATATGGTAAAATAATGGGTTGGAAGAAACGATGGGTTAAAGAATGGCTAGAATTACAAATAAAAATTAATAAACTAAAGCTAAAATGGTAATAAGAGTTTATGTACTGGAATGCTGAGACTAAATTCAAAATATGCTGACATTTATAACAGAAAGTTTCAATTAATTTAGACAATTTTAATAATAATCGTATTACTTAAATCCTAAAAGTATGAATAAATTAGCCATCAGATCAAAGAAATGTGTTAAACCCAATCATATCAGACAAATTAAGATACCAGACAATAAAAAGAATTTTAGGAATTATTATAACAAACTTAATAATACTAATAATATTACATCATAAAGGGAAGTATTTAAAACCTTCCTGTACAAGAATATACATAATACATTAACTCAAGATCAAATTAAGAAAACTGAAAAAAATCCATTGCAATGATAGAAGTAAAAGAGCAAATAAATAAGTTAAAACTATAATAAAGCTCCTGGTAATAATGGAATTATACTGGAAATATATAAATTATTACCAAATGAGATATTAGTTATTTAATTATGTATATTTTCTACTGCCAATGATATTTCTACTATTCCTCCATCTTGGAAATATATACCCCATATAAATCCCATATTAAGGCAAGATAAAGACCTATATATCTTTTAAACATTGATTATAAACTATTTGTCTATTTAAGCTGACAAACTAAAACATTTTCTTATGATGTTAATTGATGAAGATCAAACCGGATTTATATTACATAGATAACCTCATGATAACATTGAAATAATAATTACATTAATTATGCTAATAATATTAAAAAGAGTTATTGCTACTTAATTTAGATTTTAAATAAAGCCGTTGTATCTCTAAATTGATTCTAGCTGTCTTCTGTATTGGAAACATATAATCTTTCAGACAAATTCAAACAACTCATTATATTTATCAGAATTCTTCTGTCTTTACAAAATTAGGATCATTTAGTTCTCAAACAGTTAAAATATGCAAAGTTGCCTATTATCTTCTTGTCGCCTGCTGTGGCAAATTAACCATTGATATAATAGGATTTAAAATAGATGATCACTATTCATCTAAAATCCATCTTTTTTGCAGATGATATTTTTAGTGAGGATTCTTAATGTAGATATGCCTCTTTCTTCTGTAATTAAATCATTAACATTTTTGAATTAATAGGATTAACCTTTAATAATAGTAAGACAAATATATCAAAAGATAAAGAATTAAATGAAACAATAAAAACGTGTTAAATTTAATTGAGATAAAGTAAATACTTACGGAATATATTGTCATGTAATTATAACAGAACAGCATTGATTTATTATAATAATGTTTTACACTCTACTAATCCAATAATGAACAAATGGAATAAAATGTACTTCTCTAATGTAGATTGATTCACAATAATTAAGACGATTATCTTACCAAAATTATTATTAATTATTAGTCAACCTCTCTCTCCCCCTAAAGAATTTATTACAAAATGTAATAGTTCACTTTTAACATTTCTTTGTTTCCCAAATAAACCCGGATTAGCATTAGACCATCATATGAGAGATTGGACAACTGGTGGAGTGGGATTTTTGGATATAGAATTATATGTATTCTCTTCTGTTATCAAAATGCCGTGGTGGTACAGCGGTTGCATTGTTGCCTCACAGCAAGAGGTTCTCCCATTCGATTCTCAGTTAGTGTGCGGGGAGTGCCTTCTGTGTGGAGTCTGCATGTCCTCCCCGCGGTCGAGTGGCCTCCGAAAGACATGCATGAATGGGCGTGCCTTCGCTGAAGGTTGGGCGTTAGGCTGGCAACTCGGCACCATAAAAATCTACTGTCAATCATTAGCAGACCAGAGTTCCGCTATGGCGATCCCTTACCGGGAAAAGCTGAAAAGACAAACAATCTTCTGTTATCAAAATGGTAGTGTCATGGTTAAAACTGAATTATTCTGCCAAATGGATAAAAAACTGAATGAAAGTATTTGGTTACATATTCAGATTTCACAAAATAAATTTAAATGGTTGTTAAAGAAATACTTTAACAGAAATGATAATAAATCCTCTGTTTGATATTATATAAAGCACATTTTAATTACATTTAGAAACTTCACTTAAAAATTATTTAAAGGCTTGCTTTTTACAGTATTTCCTATAGCCTTCATGACAGATAATATTAATACTTTTAATCTTTCTAAAATGATGGTTTTAAGAAACTAAAATCAAACATTTTGGTGTCAAATGATGAATGGATAAAAAAAGCCTACAGCTGATTATAGACTGAGTAGATCTGATATTGAAATGAACAACTGGTTAATTATACAGACAAATAGGAAATGTATTAATTGCAAAAATGATTTAATGCCTACTGCAATATGAAATATTTTTCTTCCTTTTATTGTTTTTTTTATCAATCTCAATTAAAAAAATATTTAGGGATATCTAAAATATATAAATTAGTAAGAAATATAAAATTACAGATTAAAAAGTTATTGGACCTATTTTACTTTAGTAAATCACACTGGTATGTCAGAAAATAAGAAAAGATAACACTATCATCATCAAAAGAAACTATATCTTCCTTTTATTTGAAATTGTTTGCTTGAAATGTTATACATATGGGTTTTATTACCACTCACAAAAAAAAAACTAATGTGTAAGAGGGATGCTGGTTGTTGGAGATGCAAATCTAAGTTAAATACTGACTGGCAGCATATGGTCTTTGAATGTAATATCACAAACCCTTTTGGAAAGAAATTAATAGCTTCCTGCTGCCACTATGGACAATTTTAATTTAACTAAATCATTTGTTTTATTTAATGCTCCAGTTCCTGAAAGTGTCCCTACAAAACAATTTCCTTTTCTCTGAAGTTATTGACTGTTGCTAGGAAAGTTATTACAATAAACTGGAAAAAAGATATCACTTCCTCTCTAAAGAATTTATAAATATGGCTAATACCATATGTCAAAATGAATTAGTCATGATAAAAATGAGAACATAAACTATTTCTAACTATAATAACTGGTTGAAGTTGTGTTTTGTGAGAAAAATGTTGATATAAGATTTTAATAATAATACATGTTTATGTATAAAATTTTCTTCTCTTCTTGAAAGAGAATTAATACCAAGTTAATTAACTGATGTAAAAACAGTTGTAAATAGTTGTTTTTTTTCTTGTTTGTTGTTTATTGGATAATATGTTGTTTCATTGTGTTTAAAACTGTTTTAAGAAAAAAATGTTGACTGTTCATTATGTCAATAACATAAATGATAGATATCCATGTGTTATACAGAAATATTGCCAGCCCAGCTATCTGGAATTTTGTAAATAATTCTATGTCATTTGGGAATGTTGTGCCGATTTATACAGAACTGTATGTTATGTACTGAGCTAAAATGTAACCACAGCATGTCCTGCTGACCTAGAACAGAAATGCATATAAACTATATACCTGTGCAAATGTATGTTTTAATACTAGAAACTGGAACATACAGAGTTAACTTGCAAAACTTCAAGAAAATAAGTTGAAATTAAATTATTTTACGATTGTGTTATAAATGTTAGTTTTAATGCAGCAAGGAGAAAGGATGTCTAGAACTAGGGTGCCTTCTGCATTGTTCTGCAAGTGTTTTATTCTTTTATGTCTTCTTCTTCTTTTGGCTGCTCCTGTTAGAGGTTGCCACAGCAGATAATCTGTTTCCATTTCTTCCTGTCCTCTGCATCTTGCTTTGTCACACCAACCACCTGCATGTCCTCTCTCACCACATCCATAAACCTTATCTTAGGCCTCCCTCTTTTCCTGTTACCTGGCAGCTTCATCCTTAGCATCTTTTTCCCAATATACTCTGCATCCCTCCTCAGCATATGTCCAAACCAATATAATCTTGCCTCTCTGGCTTTGTCTCCTTCCAACCTGGGCTAACCCTCTAATATACTTATTCCTAATCCTGTCCATCCTCATCACACCCAGTGCAAATCTTAACATCTTCAACTCTGCCACGTCAAGCTCTGACCCCTGCCTTTTTGTCAATGCCACTGTCTCCAACCCATATAACATAGTTGGTCTCACTACCCTCTTGTAGACCTTCCCTTTCACTCTTACTGGTACTTGTCTGTCACAAATCACTCCTGACACTCTTCTCCACCCACTCCATCCTGCTTGTACTCTCTTCTTCACCTCTCTTCCACACTCACCATTACTCTGAACTGTTGATCCCAAGTACTTAAACTCATCCACCTTCACCACCTCTACTCCCTGCATCCTCACCATTCCTCTATCCTCCCTCTCATTCACACACATATATTCTGTCTCAGTCCTGCTGACCTTCATTCCTCTTCTCTCTATAGCATATCTCCACCTCTCCAGGGTCTCCTCCACCTGTTCCCTACTCTCACTACAGATCACAATGTCATCTGCAAACATCATCACAACTGCAAATGACTGAAGGCTAGGTATTTTTCACAAGGAGATATCAAATGCTACAATGGAGGGTTTAGCTTGAGCCATGCTAACGCAGCAGTAATAATTGATATTGATTTAAAAACTCTCAGAGAGAGACTGGGCATTTTTTGCATTTTGTTTGGACCTACTTATAGTAGCTGATAAGTAGGGGTTGCTGGCAGTGGAAACTATCTTATTGTCTGGGCAGAAGGGAGCATAGCTAGTAAACCTGTGCCATCCTACCCCAAGTGTGTGTGTGTTTGTATATAAATCAAATCTCAATGTATGTGTGTGTGTGTGTGTGTGTGTGTGTGTGTGTGTGTGTGTGTGTGTGTGTGTGTGTGTGTGTGTGTGTGTGTGTGTCAGCTACTTGGGCAGGGACAAGAAGCACTGGCTGGGCAAAGAGGGTGTGGCAGGTCTTGGCTTGGTCACTCAGCTGAGATCTCAACCCTATAGCTGAGCCAGTAGGGAGTCTTTCAGGGATCTGGAGGAAGAGGGATAAACCAGCCCCAGATTGACTGTGATCTCTGTGTGCTCTTAATTGCCCTTTACTGTGTGTGTACTTGTCATCCTTCCAGTGTGTACGTCCCCTAGCTGCTGCCAGTGGTGAGGGCTGAGGCTCCTTCATTACTGGACGGTGCAAGGGTATCACATATTAATTGGTGGGCAGTGGTGGGATATCCACATCACATATTAATTGGTTGACAGTGATGAGATAGCCACATCACATATAAATTGGCTTGTAGTGGTGTTCATAGGTTCATAGGTTCATAGGTTCATACTAGGCTATCTGCCCTAGGGCATTTATAAGCCTAGCCAGAATGTGTTTGGCTTTCGCCACCCATTTTAAATTTATTTTGCTATGCCCTTTTTCAAGGTTAGTATACTGTGCCTCTGTCTAACAGTGACACAGAAGTGATACCTGGGGTAAACCTACAATCTCCCATCCACTCATCAAGATTCCTCTTGAAGAGAGTCAATGAGGGACTCTGCCTAACCTGGACTGGGATTTTATTCCAGAGTGAAGGGAGCCTCTGGGTTATGAATCTGTCCCTCCAGCATGTCCTATTTATTTCAGTGCTGAGGTTCAAGTCTCTGGCGCATAGCTCGAGGGATTGGATTTTCTGAGGTGCAGCATGTCCATTAATTCGGGTTGGACATAGCTTTATACGTCAGGCACAGATCGCCTCTGAACAGGCGGTATGCCACTGAGTAGAGCTGGAGTTTCTTTAAGCGGGCAGCATATGGCATCTGTTTGAGCCCTTTGATCCTCTTGGTGAGGTACTTTTGGGGTCTTTCCAGTTGCTGCAGGTGTCTGGTAAGGTACATCCCAAAAGGGGCATTGTACTCAATTATGGGCCTGATGAGGGATGAGTAAAGAGGGACGATGCCCTCCCTGATCTAGATGTGAATCCCTTCATGATTAGGTGGGCTATATAAAATGTTTTTCTAACCACTTTGGCCATGAGTAGTTGTCAAATGAGAGATTGCTATCAACTTGGGTCCCCAGGTCCCTAATTACTTCTTCTGTACTTAATGGATTACCACCTATGTGGTAATTTGTGAGCACTTTGTTTTTGCCAAAGGGATGACTATACACTTTTGGCATTTAGCTTGAGGCCATGGCTCTGGCACCAGTTGTCTGTTTCTATGAGGCCCTTTTGGAGGATGCTTGTGTCGGCTGGAGAGTCGATTATGGCGCCCAGTTTTCAATCATCTGAACTTGGTCAGCCACAGTCCTTCCGTGTTGGCCTGTACCTCCGAGAAATATATACCGAACAAGAGAGGTCCCAGGACTGAGCCTTGTGGGACACCACTTGTAACTGGTTTGGAGTCTGACATGGCTCCAGCAATTCTAACCATGTGGGTTCTGTCCTTGAGCCAGTTTGCAATCCATCTAGTGACATACGGGTTTATATTTAAGCTGGTGAGCTTATCTATAATGCCAGTGGGGTATTGTATCGAAGGCTTTTGCGAGGTCCAGGTAGGCTGTGTGGACCACCTTCCCCTCGTCAATGGCCTTGGTGACTGTTTCAAAGAAATCAACCAGGTTTAAGAGGCAGGATCTGCCCTTAACAAAGCCGAACTGGGTAGGAACCAGTGTTTGTAGGTCCCCAATATCTTTATTTATGAGGTCCATGATGATCCTTTCCATAGCTTTGCAGACAAAGATAGTCAGGCTTATGGGGCGATAGTTTCCAGGATCCGTTGAGGCACCACCTTTATGTTGAGGGACCACTGTTGCTGTACGCCACTCTTTGGGCACATATCCTGTAGTAAGGCTGAGATTGAACGTAGTTTTATGTTTGGGTTTAGCTCTTCTTGGAGTTCATGTAGGACGCAGCCCGGGACACCATCTGGTCCCATTGATGCTGTGTTTTTTGCTTTGGAGAGGGCGGCTCTTACCTGAGCATCTGAGATGTCAGGGGGGCAGCACTCTGCTGGGATAGATATTTGCCCTTTTGGGGGGGGGAGAAGTTTGCGCTGAACCTGTCAGCTAGGATGTTGGCAATGTCTGTGGGTTCGGTGTATTTTTTGTCATTTTGGACTAATTCTGAGCATATCTGGGAATTACCACCCAGGTTCCTAACATAACTAAAGAAAGCCTTGTGATTATCCTTAGTGTCCTGTGCAATTTTTCTTGAAGCTGGCCTTAGACAATTTTATGTGTGCCCGTAGTTTTTTGCTAATACTGATCAGTGATGCCTTCCCTTGGGATTTTGCTCTATCATTTAGTAGCTTCCTCCTTCTATTGTATAGTTTGTTTATGGCTGGGGTCCACCAGACAGGATGTCTGCCTTTGGAGGATTGGGTCTTGGTTTTATTTGGGATCGCATGATCCATGCATTCCTGAAGGTGTTCATAGAATGCGTTTATAAAGGATTCTGTGGTCTGGGCATTATTTTCCACAGGCCGGGGCTTTGCTGAAGGATTCCACCTCAGTTTTGAGGAGTGTGAAATTTGCTTTAGAAGTTTTTCACTGTGGTTTTCTGGGCAGGGGTGGGGTCAGGATGTGAATATCCAGTGAGATTAGTTTATGGTCTGATCTTATACACTTCCCATGGTGGGAGCATAGAGTCCCCATGTTGGTGATGATCAGGTCCAGTATGTTTTCCCCTCTTGTGGGAGTGGTAACAAGTTGTTCCATAGCATTTGAGTTTATAAATTCTAGGAACCTTTGGGCTAAGTGTTGGAGCTAGAGTAATGCTCCCAGTCTATGTTTGGGTAGTTGAAGTAAGCCCAATATAATGGTGTTTGGAGAGACCTTCATATTTTCCAGTGTTCTCAGGAAGGCGAGTGGAGTTCCTGGGTTTGGGAGGAGTGGTCTGTAGCAGGCTATAAACTGGAAGGCAGTTTTTCCCACTGTTAGTTGCACATGGATATTCTCTGATGCTTCGTGCTTTGCCACCAACCTGGAGGTGTGGGTATCTTTGATGAATATCGATACTCCCCTCCTTTTGTGGTTCGGTCCAAGTTTGGGGCGAAAAGCATGGTATGAGGTATAACCTGGTAGTGCTGGGGTGCTCTCGGGAGCCCTGAACCAGGTTTCTGTTACTGCACAGATATCGATGTTCTCCATGCTAAGGAGAGTTTAGCATCTTGAGGTTTAGACTTCTGGCATTGAGTAGCATTACTCTTAGTTTCTTATCCCTTGTGATACCTATGGAGGTGGGTTTGTCTTTTGAGCCTTGCCTAAAAAGGCACTATGGGGGTAGCAAGAGCCTTTGCCAATATCCGAAAGCCCAGGGGTGACAGGTGCAAGCCGTCCCTAGCGAAGCATCATGGCTTGTCGAGCATATCATCCCAAGCTGACAGGCATTGGATCCCCTTTGAATGACACCAGTACTTAAGCCAATTGTTGAAATTGATCATCTTGTCTTCATATTGTGGCATCATTCTTGGTGAGGGTAAGATGCTACTCAAGGTCAGGGTCATACCGGCCTGGGCTACATGCTCAGAGAGCTCCTTTATGTCTCTTTTTATGTAGTCCAGGCTCAGGTCATTCACACCAGCATGGACAAAGACTGAGTCATATTTGTACTTGCCTTGGAGTGACCTGAGTGCTTGTGTTATGTGGCGGATCCTAGCGCCCGACAGGCTGCTCACCGTGACCCTCTCCTTGTTCAGCCTGGTGAGCGGGACGTCAGTGTGCCTGACGATAGAGTCACCTATTACAAGTGTATCAGGTGTGTTGTTTAGTCTTAAGGGCTGTGACTGTTTGGCACACTGGCTTTGTGAGATATGTGTTGCACGTGTTTTGTTTGGATATTGAATTCCTGTAGCCTGTGTACCGTCATCACTTAATGTGTTTGTACTCTCAATCAGCCATGCAGTGTACATTCAGAGTTTCACATCACAATTGTTTATTTATTTATTTTTTGTTAGCTTAGTTAGTCAGGGAGAGCATGCAAGCATGTCATCAGAGGAGTATTGCAAGCTGGCAAAGAACCAGGTGGCTGAGATGTGCCAGATTAAACAACTGGTGCATGCCAACCTGACTAAGGCAGAAATGATTGTAGCTTTGGGCACAGCTGCATCACAGACCACCAATCAGGAGGACAAGCAGGCTGTCCTTGGAGATGTACAACTTTCAGAAAATGGACAGCTCAACCTTTCCAGAGAACTTAAAAATCTATCTGGAGTTAAAGAGACTTGAGCTGGAGGCCAAGCATTGGAAATAGAAGCAGCAGAGAAACTGACACATCTAGAGGTTAAGGAAAATGAGAGAATGTGACATCTAGAGGTGGAGGAAAAGGAGAGGCAGAGGCAACATGAAAAGGAGATGCCAACTCTTCACCAGAGTCATGGAAGTAATGGGAAGGGAGTAACAGAACCCCAGAAGCAGCAAAGGTCAGTAAATTTCTTCCACAATTTACATAGAGGGATAATTTTGATAGTTTCATTCATATGTTTGAGAGGTTATGTAAACAGTCTAATGTTGACCAAGGGCTCTGGGTATGGTTTCCTGACCCTCTACTCCATGGTAAAGCTATAACTGCTATTTTCTAAATTGTCTAAAACTGACTACTTAAATTATAATATTATACAGAACTGTCTTTTACAATGCTTTAACACCTGAAGCTTATAGGAAATACTTTCATGAGCATAGACACAAGGCAGATGAAAGTGTGTGTGAATATGTTGCTGAACTAAGCACTTATTTTCATAGGTGGGTGAGTGGATGTCAGGTTACCACCTTTAAAAGGCTGGCAGATCTTTTGGTGAGGGAACAAGCCCTTAGCACTTCACCTGAGGACATGAGAATCTGATAGACAGTGCAATACTGCAGATGTGTTGAGGATAAAGGGAGACCTATACCTAGCAAGCAGGACATCACTGCACAGGAAAAGGACACACAATGCTGCTCATGGGTCTAAGGGAACCCATGGTGGGCAGTCCAGACTGCCGCAACAGAGTCTGCCAGTATCAGGGGAAGCCACTAGAACAGGTACCAAATTCAAGACCAATGGTTAAATGTTTTAAATGCAACCAGTGAGGCCATGTAGCATATAGATGTCCATGGAGGCAAGGTGGGGAACAAAAG
The DNA here is from genome assembly GCF_019279795.1 of Protopterus annectens. Lineage (NCBI taxonomy): Eukaryota > Metazoa > Chordata > Ceratodontiformes > Protopteridae > Protopterus > Protopterus annectens. The sequence goes on from NC_056727.1 coordinate 351,833,182, forward strand.
GTGGGAGAGCCAGTAAGTGGAAATGACAAAATGTCAGCAGTAAGCTGTCTTGAGACAACAAGGGTACCAAACTACCACAACAAGTTATATCATATCTTAGTGGATGGGAAAGAGGCCACTGTTAAGAGAGACACAGCCTCTGACCTAACAATTGTGAAGCCTGCAATGGTTAAAGAGGAGCACTACTTGCTTGAGCATTCTATTCCTCTCAGAGCTTTAGGGGGGACCCCATTCCAAATGCCTTTGGCTAGGGTTCACCTTGACTGGGAGGTGTGCTTGAGGATATACCTGCAGATGTCCTGATAGGGAATGATTTTGATAATGCAGTACCCTCTCTGCTTGCGGTTACATGCAGGCAGGTTTGGAGACAAGCATGTAGGTCTGGTAACCCGGGGAAGACCCAGACAGACTGCACACTTGCAGCCAGGACTGGTGAGGTAATTACTTCAGGGAGGGAGCTACCTTGTAGCAGTCAGACTGAAGGTGAGCCACAGCTGCTTGTGGGTACTGATGTTCCCTTGGACAGAGTGACTGCAAGGGAAGAGGTGACCCTACATTACATGGCCTGAGGGAGGCAGCTAGTGAGGTACTTAATTCTCAATGGAAGGGGGAATCTGTGTACTGGGACAAAGGGTGACTATATAGAGAGTGGACCTCTGAGGGAGGAATAGAGGGTGAGAGAATACAGTAGTTGTTAGTGCCCAGAGCCTTCTGTCTGGCACTTCTAGCCATTGCCCATGATATTCCCTTTGCAGTTCATATGGGCATAAAAAATACAAAGAGATGTATTATACAGAATTTTTATTGGCCTGGAATTTCCAGAGATGTAACAGGGTACTGCAGGACCTGTGAGCAGTGCCAAAAGGTAAGCAAGGCAGGAGACAAGGTGAAACCTTCTTTGATGCCTTTGCCTGTGATTTCAGGACCCATTTCAGAAGGTAGCTATGGATACTGTAGGGCCTCTGAGTACCCCAATTCCACAGGGAGAAAGTATATCCTAATGGTAGTAGATTATGCTACCAAATACACTGAGGAGGTGGCTCTGTCCTCCATTGAGACTTTGTTAGAAATTTTCAGCAGGGTAGGTTTTCCAAAAGAAATACTGACTAACAGAGGTGCCAATTTCATGTCAGACCTGCTGACTTGTCAGTGGAAGCACTGTGGGATGAAGCACCTAAAGACCACCCCCTACCACCATCCCCAGACTAACGGTCTTGTTGAGAGGTTAAACTCTGCACTCAAGATGATGCTATGGGCATTTGCAGACCATACCAAGAGGGAGTGGGACAAATGTTTTCTTGCAGAGAGGTTTCCCAGGAATCCACAGTTTTTTTTTTTTACCCTTTGAGTTGCTGTATGGGCATAGGGTGAGGGGACCTCTAGATCTGATTCAAGATGAGTGGAAGAATGATTGTGAATCCCACAAGGAGTCTGTTGTGGCATATGTCCTAAACCTCAGGACAAGGCTCAGGGAACTCATGGGCTTGGCCCAAGGGAACCTGGCAGAAGCCCAACAGCAGAAAAAGGTCTGGTATGACAGGAATGCTCAAGCTAGAGAGTATGTTGTAGGGCAGCAGGTAATGGTTCTCATTTCTGTCAAACACAACAAGCTGCATGCAGCTTGGGAGGGACCCTACAAGGCAGTAAGGAAGGTCAGTGATGTTAACTACATCATAGAACTTCTAGGAAGGAGGCAAGGGCACAAATTTTACCATGTTAACATGATGAAACCTTACCATGATAGGGAAGCCCTTGTGCTGAGTATTTGCAGTGGATGGAAGAGGAATCTGAGGGGGATTTGGCAATTGATCTCCTCAGTGAGGCTCAGACTGACACCTCAGTGGTAGGAGTAGCAATGTCCCAGCAGCTATCCCCTACCCAGGTTCAAATAATCTGAGCAGTGTTACAGGAGTTTGGGGGCATGTTCACGGAGAAACCAGGGTGCACCCATCTGGTGCAGTACCATGTGGATACAGGGCCCCAAAGGCCTATTAAGTAGGCCCCTTATAGGGTGCCTGAGAGAGTCAAACAGACTCTGAGGGAGGAGATACAGGAAATGTTGGAATTAGGGGGAATTCAGGAGTCCAGAGGTCCCTGGGCCTCCCCAGTGGACTATGTGAAAAGAGACATGAAAGAGCTCTCCGATCTTGTAGTCCAGGTAGGTATGACTCTAGCCCTGAGTAGCATTCTGCCATCACCCAGAATGATACCACAGTACTAGGACAAAATGATTGACTTCAACAATTGGCAAAGCTTCTGGTGTCATTCTAAAGGGATCCATTATCTGTCTGCCTGGGATGACATGGTCGACAGACGATGCGTTGCCAGAGATGGCCTGCACCTGTCACCCCTAGGATTCTGGATACTGGCTAAGGTTCTTGGCACCCCTATAGTACCTTTTTTAGGCAAGGTTCAAATGACAAAATCACCACCATAACAGGAACAGGCAAGCAAAAACTGAGGGTGATGCTACTCAATGCTAGAAGTCTAAATCTCAAAAATGCACTCACTTGAGGCACTTCTTAAAATGGAGAACATCGATATCTGTGCAGTCACTGAGACCTGGTTCAAGGCTCCAGAGAGCACCACTGCACTATCAGGCTATAACTCATACCACACTTTTCGACAATGTAACCTGGACCGGAACACCAAAGGTGGAGGTGTGTCCATATTCATTAAGGATATCCACACCTCTAGGCTAGTTGCTCAGCATAATGCATCTGAGGTTATCCAAGTGCAACTAACTCTGGGCAAAACTGTAATCCAAATTGTAGCTTGCTACAGATCCCATCACCATGCCCCAGGATTCTCACTCCTCTTTTCTTGATGTACTGGAAAATATTAGGGTTCAACCAAACACCCTAATAATGGACGATTTCAACTACCCCACCATTAACTGGGAAAACTACTCATGTACCAACTCCTTCACTCAACGCTTTCTGGAATTCATAAACTCCAATGCCCTGGATCAACTTATCCACATACCCACCAGGGGCAACAATATCTTAGATCTAGTCATTACCAACATGAGTGACCGGTGTTCCACACCTGAAGTCAACGCCTCATTGGTCCGATCCAACCATAAGCTAATCACCCTAGATATACACATCCTGCTCCCATTAAGGAAACCACGGTAAAAAAATTCTCCAAAGCCAACTTCATGCTTCTTAAGACAGAAGCGGTGAACTTCATGACACCTATGCAGATGGACAATACAGTTATGACTACTGAATCCTACACAATTGCACTCTATAAGCACTTACACAAGTGCATGGATTGTGCTATCCCAAACAGAACCAGGATGCTATCCTCCAAAAAAAAGAAGCCAATCTGGTGGTCCCCTGCCAAAAACAAACTGTACAACAGAAGGAAGAAACTGTTGCAAAAGAGAGTAAAATCCCATGAGTGGAGGAGCTCCGTGGTCAGCCTCAGTAAGAAGCTGTGATCCCTGATAAAATCCTCCAAAGCTAGTTACGAAAACAAAATCGCCATTGATTCTAAAGACAGCCACAGAACATTCTATAGCTATGTCAAGAATCTCAATGGCAACACTCAGATCTGCTCTGAGTTACAGCACAATGGCACTAAATATACAGACCCAACTGATATTGCCAACATCATAACAGATAGGTTCAGTGTTAACTTTACTCCTCTCTCTCACCCCCTAAAGTGCCCATCTCTATACCGGAAGAATGCAAAGTTCCTGTAATCACAGCTGCACAGGTAAAAGCCACACTCTCCAAAGCCAAGATCACAGCATCCATGGGACCAGACAACATCCCAGGCTGCGTTCTACATGAACTACAGAACGAATGGGCACTCCACCTAAATGCCATGTTCAATCATAGCCTCACCTCAGGCTTTGTGCCCACTGAATGGCACACAGTGACAGTTATCCCACTCCACAAAGGGGGAGCCACCACAGACCCTGGACACTGCCACCCCATTAGCCTGATGAGCCTGGTTTGCAGGGCCATGGAACGTTTCATCATGGAACTTATAAACAAAGACATTGGTAGTCTCCAAACTGTGGACCCCACCCAGTTCGGGTTTGTAAAAGGCAGATCATGTCTCCTAATCCTGATAGACTTCTTTGAAGCAGTCACCAAAGCTGTAGACGAGGGTAAGGTGGTTCACACAGCCTATCTAAATCTTGCCAAGGCATTCAACACCATCCCCCACTCTGGAATTATAGATAAACTCACTAAACTAGGTATGAATCCCTATGTCACAAGATGGGTTGCCAACTGGCTCACTGACAGAACCCACACTGTGAAAATAGCAGACTTCAAATCCGACTTCAGACCAGTGACAAGTGGAGCACCACAGGGTTCAGTCCTGGTTCCTCTCCTGTTTGGTATCTACTTCTCTGAAGTACAGGTTAACACAGAGGGTCTTTGGCTAATGAAGTTCGCAGATGACTGCAAACTAGGAGCCATAATCGAAACTCTAATGATATGGACATCTTACAAAAGGGCCTCATGAGACAGATGCCTGGTGTCAAAGGCATGGCCTCAAGCTCAATGTCAAAAAGTGCATTGTCATCCCCTTTGGTAAAAACTCTGTACCCATGAACTACAACATAGGAGGTAGTATACATAACACCGAAAGTGTGATAAGAGACCTTGGGACACAGGTGGACAGTAGTCTCTCCTTTGATAATCACATCACCACAGTAGTCAGGAAATCCTTCTACGTGGCACACCTCATCACAAAAGGTTTCTCATCCAGAAAAAAAGAAGTCATTGTTCCCCTCTACTCATCACTCATTAGACCCATTATAGAGTACAATGCCCTTTCGGTATGTACCTCACAAGACATCTACAACAACTGGAAAGGCCACAGAAATACCTCACAAAGAGGATTACCAGCCTCAAACAGATGCCCTATGCAGACCGTCTCAAAAAACTCCAGCTTTACTCCGTCGCATATCGCCTACTCAGAGGTGATCTCTGCCTAACATACAAAGCTATGTCAAACCTAGAGCTGTTGGACATGCTCCACTTAAAGAAATCCCAATCCCTCCTAGCTACATGCTCTAGGGACCTAAACCTTGTCACCACAATAAACAGAACATGCCAGAGGGATAGATTCCTGTCCCAGAGACTTCCCATACTCTGGAATAAACTACCTATCTATATCAAACAAAGTTCCTCATTAGCACTCTTCAAGAAAAATCTTGATGATTGGATAGGAAATAGGAAATTCACTCTGGGGATCACTTCTGTGGCTCTGCTCGACAGTGGCATAGGAAAATAATTTTATTGGGTGGCAAAATCCAGGGTACCTTTTTGGCTGGGCTTGTATAGGCCCTAAGGCCAATAGCCTAGTACCTACCTATGAACCTATGGTGCTGGTACCAAAGAAAGATGGCAGCACCAGGTTTTGTATGGTCTACAGACAATTAAATAGTCACACGGAGTCAGATGCTTACCATATGCCTAGGACAGAAGAAGCCCTAGAGCAGCTGGTGGGGCTTAGTATCTTACCACCATTGATCTTACCAAGGTTTACTGGCAGATGCCCTTGACTCCCAGTGCTAGAGAGAGGTCATCCTTTGTGACTCCTTTTGGCTTGTATGAGTACACTAAAATGCCCTTTGGGATAAAAGATGCCCCAGTGACTTTCCAGAGGCTGGTAGATCATATCCTAGCAGGAGCAGGAGATTTTGCCCTTGCTTACCTAGATGATATTGCCATCTAGAGCAATTCCTGGCAAGAGCACCTTTAGCATGTCAGGGAGGTGCTGGGCAGACTACAGAGGGCAGGGTTGACCATTAAGCCCAGCAAATATCATCTGGGTATGGCAGAAGTCTCCTACCTGGGACATAGAGTGGGGAATGGTAAGCTCAGACCAGTACCTGCCAAAGTGTGAGCCATTCAGGCATGGCCTGCCCCTGTTACCAAAAAGCAGGTGAGGGCATTCTTAGGGACAGTGGGGTTCTACAGGAAGTTTTTCCCCAACTATAGTACCATAGATGCTCCCTTCACAGGCCTGATAAGAGAAAACAAGCCAGATAAGGAAGTGTGGACCCCAGCATGTAAGCAGGCATTCCAGAAGCTTAAAGGAGCTTTGGGAGGACCCCATGTCTTAGCCAGTCCAGATTACAGCAAATAATCTGTTGTGCAGGCGGATGCTTCAAACCATGGGGTGGGGACTGTACTTAGCCAGGTTTCCTCAGAGGGAGAAGAGCACCCAGTGGTATATCTCAGTCATAGGCTCCAACCCAGGGAGGAATGCTATACAGCTATAGGAAAGGAATGCCTAGCCATAGTGTGGGCACTGCAAAAACATCAGCCTTATCTGTACAGAAAGAAATTCACTGTAGTTACAGACCACAATCCCTTAACATGGTTACATTGAGCCAGCCAGCAAAATGACAAGTTACTAAGGTGGAGGGTTGTAAGCATATGATATGACAGGGCAGCAGCACAGTGGGTTAGCAATGCCAATGCGGATGGGCTCTCAAGACAGGGAATGGGGTAAAGTATTCCCAGATAGGCTCAACCCCCTCAGACAACATTTCTCAAGGGTCACTTGAAAAATTAGCTTGAGTTTTGGAGGAGGGGAGAAAAGCGATGGAGGGAAATATTGCTGGCCCAGGTATCTGGAATTTTGTAAATAATTTTATGCCATTTGTGAATATTGATATGATTTATACAGAACTGTATGTTATGTACTGAGCTAAAATGTAAATACAGCATGCCCTGCTAACTTAGAACCGAAATGCATAGAAACTATATACCTCTGAAAATGTAATGTTTTAATAGTAGAAACTGGAAAATACAGAGTTAACTTGCAAGACTTCAAGAAAATAAGTTGAAAATTTATTTTACAATTATGCTATAAAAGTTAGCTTTAATGCAGCAAGAAGACAGGGTGTCTAGAACTAGGGTGCCTTCTGCATTGTTTTGTACGTGTTTTATTATTTTATGTCTTCTAGCAACTGCAAATATCTGAAGGATATGTATTTTTCACAAGGAGATGTTAAATGCTACAATGGGGGCTTTAGCTTGGGAACTTAAGTCAGGTGGCAAAAAGTGATGTCACCCAAGCTAACCCAGCAGTAATATTAGATATTAATTTAAGAACTCTCACAGAGAGAGACCAGACATTTTTGTATTTTTGTCTTGTACCTAGTAAGAACATTCACTCATCATCATCCTCTGCACTTGACTTGCTGTAAGTAAGATTTAGGGCATAGTATCTCTTTTAGATATAGATAAGAATATAGTAGAGATTAGTTTAGATGTTTGCTGTATTTATTTGAGACTGTCCTGCATTGTTGTTTTAAAATATTTCCTGTGATTTTGAACTCTGAAGTTACTATACCAAAAACCAACCACGAGGAAATTCACAACACCAAAAATGACAACACCTCGTATGATAAACCAGCAAGAAAACTTCCACACCGTAATAGCGTCCACTCAGTTTATTAGCCACATTCGTCAAAAAGACTTTGCCAGAATACCTGAAGTTACTGTGTTGATTTACTAGCTGTGGTGGTGGTGCTGGGGTAGCGTTGTCGCCTCACAGGAAGATGCTGTCTGGTTCGATTCTCAGCTAGAGTGTCTTCTGCGTGGAGACATGCGTGAATGGGTGTACCTTCGTTGAAGGTTGTGCATCAAGGCTGGCAACTCGGCATGTAAAAATCTATCTGCCAATCATTAGCGGACTGGAGTTCAGCTGTGGTGACCCCTAACCGGGAAAAGACGAAAGACACAACAACTGTGTTGATTTACTGAGTATTGTCTTGTTCTTTTATTATTTATTATTAAATATATTTAAACCTATCTTTGTAGCTGATATTTGTGAGAGAGATTTAAACTGTTAGAGCCCTCGCATATGTATTTAGTGACACTGTACACACCACTCCTAAATAGTCTTGCAAGTCTTGGTCAGACTACCATTTGGATAATAGTAACATTACACAGTATGATTGGACACCCTTTGTATGGGCCTTATGGATCTGATAAGTTGTGAGGGTAGCCACGGTGGTGCAGCAGTTAGCATTGCCACCTCACAGAAAAAGGTTCTCCGGTTCGATCCTCAGCTGGGGTGCCTTCTGTGCAGAGTATGCATGTTGTCCCTGTGGTTGTGTGGGTTTTCTCTGGTGCTCTGATTTCCTCCCACATCCCAAAGACATGCTGTAGGTGGATTGTACACTCTAAATTGGCCCTAGGCATGAGTGTGTGCATGTCTGTGGCTTCTATGGAAGGTTGGGCACCGGGCTGGCAACTTGACATCATACAACTCCACTGCCAATCATGAGTGGACAGGTGATCACTGTGGCAACCCTAACTGGGAAAAGCTGAGAGAAGAAGAAGAAGTAACTTATAAGTAGGGGTTGGTGGCAGTGAAAATTACCTTATAGTCTAGGGAGAAGGGGGCATAGCTAGTAAACCTGTGCCATCCTTCCCCAGGTGTGTGTGTGTTTGTTTGTGTGTGTGTGTGTGTGTGTGTGTGTGTGTGTGTGTGTGTGTGTGTGTGTGTGTGTGTGTGTATATAAATCAAATCTCAAAGTGTGTGTGTTTCTATATAAACCAAATCTCAATGTGAGTGTGTGTGTGTGTGTGTGTGTGTGTGTGTGTGTGTGTGTGTGTGTGTGTGTGTGTGTGTGTGTGTGTGTGTGTGTGTGTGTGTGTGTGTGTGTGTGTGTCAGCTACTTGGGCAGGAACACAAAGTACTGGCTGGACAGAGAGGGTGCTGGAGGTCTTAGCTTGGCCCCTCAGCTGAAATCTTAACCCTATAGCTGTGCCAGTGGGGAATCTTATTGGGGATCTGGAGAAAGAGGGAGAAACCAGCCTCAGACTGTCTGTGACCTCTGTGTGCTGTTAAGGGAAATTGTCCTTTACTGTGTGTGTGTACTTCTCATCCTCCCAGTGTGTACATCCTCTAGCTGTTGCCAGTGGTGAGGATTGAGGCTTCTTCATTACTGGGCCAGTGCAGGGGCATCACAACCCAGTACATTAAAAAAGAAACAAATTTCCTTTCCTAATGCATTGCCAATAACCCTACCAACCATTCATCTCAAATTTGTCCAAATAGTGGTAGTGTTATGGAAGGAATTTTTTAAGGTAAGCTGCACAGTTAGTGTTAGGGGCAGGCTTAGGTTAAGTGTAGTGCACATTAATAATGTGGAGTGGATGGCCTACACACACTGATCCACACAACACTAAATCTATTCTCTTACCTGACCCTAACCCTAACCCACACTTAAACGCACACACTCTATCTCCTTACTTAAGCCTTTCATTAGTCCTAAAGTACATATACTCACACATAAATTAGCAGTCCTACTACAGAGCCACTTACCTTAGTCAACCAACAGGAAGTCACCCAATCCACCATTTGCACAAAACCACACTACAGTTCACTTAGTTGCACCAAATGAACTGCAACCATGTATATACATGTATGCATCTATTTACATAGACAAAGATGCATAAACACACACACACACACACACACACACACACACACACACACAAGGGTATATACTTACTGCTTGGGGTGTAACTGAAAAGGATCCTTGAAGCAACTCACATAACTGGCTAATGTGGCCTTGACAGCTTGTTTGTTTTTTTAATATGTTATGTTTAATTGTCAGTATGATGCAATATATGAACTGCAGTACCAGTTAAGTATGCTTTTTCTTCATTAAGTTTAGTTTTGATGTGACTGTATAGTTTTTCCTGTTTATACCTGAAACCAACATGAAACTATTAAAGAACACCTATGCAAAATTGAAGTCACTAATTGTGAAAGAGCACTCTGCTTTAATACAGTATGCCTATCATTATCTGCTATATACTGAGTTCCTAAGGTCCTGTTAGGTGGTCCAAACACTGAATCACCAGCAAATGTGCCCTAAATAAAGAAAATTCAGAAGGAATATAAATTTCCACTCTGAGGTGTATCAGCTTCAGAGTTTGTTACAAAAAGGGAAGTGGCAATATTCCTTTCCACATGGGCAGAAGAGGCAGTGAAGCGTTATGTACAAAAAAAATTGTTTTTTATTTTTCTGCACTTGTTATAATACTACTATGTCATTTATCACTCATTAGAGCCAAATTGATAGCTCTCCCTTCTTTTTAGTAAGTGTTTGTCTTGACACTGTTACACAGTTTACTCTATAGCTGTTCTTTACGTAGAAACACAATCATGAATGCATCACCCTTTTCATAAAATAATCTTTCTTGATATCCCTCCTGAATCTGTTATCCCCAGCATCAATTCATGTCAGTTACAGCAATGTTGCTTCTAATGTGTAGTTTCATATCTAACTAAAATACACTATCAAATTGTAGGAATCGACACACACATTACACATGCCACCTGCACTCTAGAATTGACGAATGGCAATTCCACAGCAGCTAAAAGTTTGCAGACATTGTTATCATAAGATAACAGTGTCTGTGGATAAAGTACACATAAGCACACCTCCCCACAACATAGCACTTAACTGTCCAGATTTTCGGAGTGTGTCCGTGTTATCCCCTAATATTTCTGGCTGTTCACTAATAAAATGTCCCCTAACACAAAGTGATACATACTAGCAGCTTTCCTAGTTTATAAAAGTAGTATTAACCATATATTTTTTTTAAATCTGCAATAAAGTTTAAGTATAGCTGAGCAGGTTTGCATGTTGCGCAGCTATGCTTAGCCTTGCTTACACATCCCAATGAGCTAAATACAAATATATGGCCAAAACAGTGTAAAGTGCAATAGTGTAGTGGTTAGAGCATTCGCTTAGCATGCAAGCATTCATGATTCAAGTCCCCATTCATTTTCATTTGTTAAAAAAGCACAAAAATATATTTTATCAGTAGGTAGTGAATAATATATATATATTTGTTAACCAGGGTAGTGTAGCAGGTCCAAACGTGAGGTGTCAGTGTAGTACAGATGTGAAGCCCCCAAAATAAACACGTGTCCCATACCGCATAGCCACAAAAGAATGTATTGTAATGAAAGCACATAGGGGATGTTAAGGAAAGTAAACATACATATCATAATATGTCATTTATGAAGAATCAACCCCACAATGCTGATAGTCTGTAAAAGGAAAGCTGAACAATGCTAACTTGTACTCAGCTATGCTTAGCCAGTATAAGCATTGTTTAAATGTAAATTCTAAGCAAGAATTAGCGTAGATAAGCAGATTTGCACACTAGTAAGCAGTGCCTAGCATCTACCCTCTAAGCAATGCTTATACCAGCTAAGTGGGTTTGCCCAGCGCTTAGCTTAGCTTAGCATATTCAAAAACTGTCCAATCACGTCAAAGGGTGGGAAATTGGCCATATTTAAACCTCACAGGTGGGAATACAGCTCATAACCAGTTGTAGCTCCCCACTGTGGGCACTATGGCTGGTGTTGGAGAGGGTGTGCACTTACGGGCACAGCACTGGGGCATACAGGAGTCCAGAGTCATGGTAGGACTCCTTGTAAAAAAACATGATATGAGACTACTGCAGGACCAGTACCAGGGCTCCCAATACAAAGCAGAGGCCTGGAAAAGTCTTGCCTGTGACCTTACCAGTGCCACTAGCATCCCTCGGACTGGTGAGTAGGTCCAGCACCACTTTGCCGATTTGAAGCGGAGGAAGAGGAAGCTCTTGGACCAGTGGGTCCAAGATGCACAGCAAAGGGATGTCCCAGGTGTGTGTAAGTATTAATATCAATAACTGTTTACCAAAGTCCAGCCTGTGTATGTGATGGATAGGTATGCATAAATGTTTCTCTATATTCTTTACAGCTCCAGCTGAGCGGGCTGCGAACCAGGAAGCCCTTGCAAACAGGCTGCTATGGTTGAATCACGAGGCTGGTGAGTAACAATCTAGCTTCTAGTATTCATACCAAATAAATATAAAGGAGTACAATGCCACCTTACACTATTAAAAATGGGTATGGTTTGTACTGAATAAACCAGAGAATATTACAGTAATAGTCTCATATAGGTTATATATAAATAAAACTGTAACTGCCTGTCAATAAAATTCAAAACCCTGGACTGGTTGAGATTACTTTGGTATTGTATGAATTGATATGTGTACAGGTTATGCACAGTAACTATAGCTCTAAAAGCATTAAACAATCAAGTCTCATCTGACAAAGTTAGTGCCTTTGTAAGACACAGGATTAACTGATATGAAATGTTTCATGCACCAAGATCTGATACCTGAATAGTAATGTTGTGTTAACCACTGTTTTCCACACTGTGCTATGTCAAAAGGTATGTATAGGAATGTATGTATAAGAATGTAGTAATTACAAGGTCAGATTGTACAACCAAGACAGTATTAGACAGAAAACATTCAAGGAAGAGACAGCAGTTTCTCAATAGTGTAACAAAGACATGCTTCTGGAGCGTTTCTCCCCGGGCCTCAGCTGAAAATTGGCTCATTCCAAGTCAGACTTTCCTGGTTAACAAATGTAAAATAAATAAATAACTTGTTCTGATGAAACACAAACCTTTGTTATATTTTCTGCACAAACCGGCACGGTTTGAATCCTGAGAGGAGTAGTAGTAAACTGAATGCATAATTTCACCTAGGATTTTGTGAATATGTGTAGAAACAGTCAGGTAGTGTTAATAGAAATTTCCTCCACAGGTCTGCCAGGTAAGAAAAGGTATAAAGTAGCTATAAGAAGGCTGTAGTTATACTGTGTCCAACCCCAAGGCTGCAAATGACAGCAAGATAGGTACATACACCAAGTAGTCTCCCCCAAGAAATGTCCAAGTGTCATGCTGTCACAGCTACTGGTCCCTGCTGCCAACAACCAGGGTGAATGATAGAAATCAAGGCAGAGTATGGCAGTAGCACACTCACACACATACACACACACACACACACACACACACACACACACACACACACACACACACACACACACACACACACACACACACACTATGAATGCACATATGTAACCCTGACTATGTGAATATGGGTAGAAACAGTCAGGTAGTGTTAACAGAAATCTCCTCCATGGGTCTGCCAGGTAAGAAAAGGTATAAAGTAGCTATAAGAAGGCTGTAATTATACACTGTGTACAAACATACCCCTGCCCAACCAAAGGACATAGGTTGTTGTAATAATACCTGTTGAGCAATGATTAGAGCAATGATCATTAAAGCTATGATCACTCCAAGAATCTACATTTGTTAATTGACATCTCTCTCCCCACCTTATCTTCACCAATAATCTAAACACATAAATGAAAGGGTATGTTTTTCACTAAACCTACCATTGGGACATATGTCCTATTGTTCTACAAATATTGAAATGTTTTCCTATTAATGTTCCCTGTTCAAATACTATCATTGGTGGCCTGTTGCTATCAATGTAATCTGCATGCCGGTGTAATGCCCACTGTGGCTCCATATATGCATGTGTTCTGTTTGCTATGAAAATGTTCCAAATCTGTTCTTTTGGGTTAATGGGAATACTCATGCATGCTGTTATAACTAATCCTGGAATGTATTTTTCATGACTAACCAACATATGTTTTATAACTGCAACACCATAGCATGTCTGGGAAGGCCGATCCCAGTGAATCCACATCTCCCACCTCATCTGTTCATGGCCCCAGGCCCCAGCACATCTGCGATCCACCCCGGGACTTCCTCGTCTGCTGGTCCTGCACCACCTTTGGGTGGAACCACCTCAGGGGATGGGGCTCGTCCCCCCCTGGGCATGACCATGGACAGGATCCTGTCACCCAAAGCCAGGTCCAGAGTCTGGTGCTTAGCGAGCTCCACAAAGAATTGGGAGATCTGCTATACCAACATGAGGGACACATGGTGCATTTAGAGGGTCATCCTGCCCTTCCTGCTCAGCCCCTAGCACAGCCACCTTCAGGGCCATGAAGCTACAGTGGTGACTACCCATGGGTGGAGACCTCAGTCCCACTGTATCCATTTTGGGGCTCATGGGCTTCTGCTTACCAAACACCCCTCCCCGTCCAAGGTGTTTACCCCCACATGTGTCATATACTGCCCCTGTATGCTGTCTTGTCTGTCTTGTCTGTATTCCTACCCAACCTACCTCCCCAAATATACCTACTATCCTTCCCAACATCCCACTCTCACCTTAAAAAAAGGCAATCTGTTCCCAAAAAAAAAAATGTTGCCCCATACATATCTGTCCATTTCACACACATGTCCAATGGACACATGTAATCTGGCCTAATTGGCTTCACAACACATTATTGTTGTCCTCACCCCTCTCTCAGGGGTTTGAGTGTCCAAATTTACCTCCAAATTCAGTATATATGCACAGCTGTTGCTGTAGAAGAAATGGACAGCTATGGACCTTCCCTACACCCATCCTGCACATACCTAGCTATCTTTCATATTGTTTTTCCCTCTTTGTGCCCCCTTTTTCACCACTTTCCTATTACCCCTTTTTTCTTTTCTTTTAAAAAAATTATTACATAGGAAAGCGGGATTAAGCCTGTTTGCACAGTGCTAAGTGATGCCTACACAGATTAAGTATTTTTAACGCTGTCTGTAAGAAGAGTTAACCAGAAGTTAGCATTGGTTACCATAGCACAAACCCGCGCAAACTCGCTAACAGCTGCCTTAATCACTCTGTATCCAATATCCCTTGTTCTTCACAGCAAGTCTTGAACCCAGGACCCTAACCACAGCAATTTACCACTTAGTTATCAGAGCTGTAAATATGGCTGATGTTTTTTCAAACATATCATTCAGTAGAGTCATTCAACAGTAGGGAAAAGGTTTGTTAAGATTAGTCAAGTTTCATACATATATATATATATATATATATATATATATATATATATATATATATATATATATATATATATATATATATATAGTAACATTAATCCATAATATATGTAGAGATATACATATAAAATATACACATATGATTGATATATATATATATATATATATATATATATATATATATATATATATATATATATATATATATATATATAATACATACATACATATAAATATCCCTGTATGTACCTAAAACAGAATATATATAAATATAAAAATATATATAGTGCAGTCGGACATCAGATCCATACTCTGAATCTCTTACTGCAACAAATCTGTCCAAAGGCTGTGAAAATGAGGGTCAATGGGCCCACACTAGGAACCTCTTTTAAATATTGCCCTTATCCCTCCCTCCCTCCCCAGCAACAACTGTTCTGACTTGCAACAAAATAATAAGTCCTGCCAAATCTTGAACGCAAGGCCCTGTAAACTACAATCAAAACAATGTACCATTACATCATCTGAGCTCTGCAAAATAACATGATTTTCCAAACATATCAGTTAATACAGTCATTCAACAGTAGGGAAAGGAGTCTGTAGAATCAGTCAGGTTCTTTATATATACATGTATATATATGTAAGGAGATGCATATATGTGGACAGATCTATACATTTTATATATATATATATATATATATATATATATATGGGTTCCTATTACATTGTCGAAACTATAAAACTTCGAACACTACAAGATCAAACTTGTATGTTTGAAGTTTTATAATTTTGAACAACAAAAAAAAAAAATAAAAAACAACAGACAGAAAGTAACTGTTGTAAGCATGGGGTAAATCCCCCCATGCACCCCCCACACCCCCCGCTCTTTAAATATCTCAACTTCGAGATCGAAATACGAAGCAGAAAGGAAATATTTCCCTTTACTGCATTGTAGTGCGATCTCAGAATTGGTATATTTAAAGAGCAGGGGGTATGGGGGGGCACAGCCCCCTAAGTGGTGGGTGCAGGGGGGGCTTTCCCCCTGCTTGCAAGGCTTTATTTCATTTCTTTTCTTTTTTTTTATGTAATTGAAGTTCTGAAACTTTGAACATAAGGTTTTGACCTTATGGTGTTCAAAGTTTCAGAACTTCGATAATGTAATAGGAACCCATATATATAGAAAGGTGACTAAATACACACACATATATATATATATATATATATATATATATATATATATATATATATATATATATATATATATATATATATATATATATATATATATATATATATATATATATATATATATATATATATATATATGTATATATAAATATACATAAATATGTAACAGCTACAAACACATGCAATCTGAGGGTCATGCTGCTGCACCCCAGAAGTGTAAATCTAAAATGCAGTCGCTGGAAGTATTCCATAAAATGGGGAACAATGACATCTGTGCTATAACAGAGACCTGGTTAAAGACAGCAGGAATCACCCCTGCACTACCAGCCTATAACTCATTCCACACCTTTTGGCTGCAGAACTTGGACTGAAGCTCCAAAGGTGGTGATATTTCCATATTCATAAATGATGCACACACCTCCAGAGTGGTAGCCCGACATTATGCATCACAGATCCTGCAGGTGTAGCTAACATTGGATAAGACAGTGGTTCAGGTTGTAGCCTGCTATAGGTCCCAAACATGGCCCAAGACTCACACTCTGTGTTCCTAAACACCCTGGAGAATATTAGTGTCCAACCTAACACTCTCATTCTATTTGACTTCGACTACCCCCACCATTAACTGGGAAAGCTACTCATGTACGGATCCACTTGCCCATCACATCGACCTGATCCTTACTAACATGGGCGACTGTTGCTGTACACCAATAGTAAACTCCACCGTTGTTAGATCTGACCACAAAGTAATCACCTTTGGAAATCCACAGCTCTCCGACCCCCCTGCACAGGTAACCACTATGAAAAGCCTTTCCAAAGCTAACTTTGGCATCCTAAAAACAGAGGTGGCTAATCTCACAGCAGCCATGCAAATGGAGACTAGTTGCATGACTGCTGAATCAAACAACAATACACTATGAACATGTACAGAAATGCATGGATACCACCATATCCAATAGAACCAAGACCCTCACCTCCAAAAAAAAAGGAAGCCAATCTGGTGGTCCCCACCCATAAAGAAACTGTACAACAGAAGGAGGAAACTGAAACAGAATAAGGTGAAGTCCCAAGACTGGAAAAAACCCTTATCAGCCTCAATTAAGTTGAGATTCCTCATCAAATACTACAAAGCTAGCTGTGAAAACAGAATTGCAGCACATAGTAAAGACAACCACAAGTCCTCATACAATTATGTAAAAAATCTCCATGGCAATACCAAGATTTGCTCTGAGCTACTGGACAATGGTACCACCTAGACTGAGCCAACAAATATTGCCAATATACTGACATACTAAGTGCAAACTTTACCCCTCTATTCCACCCAAAGGGCCAATCACAATACCAGTATACTACCAGGCACCCAGTATTACTGCTGCACATGTTAAAACACCACTGTTCTGTTCAATGGCAAGAATACAGCTTCTATGGGACCTGACAATATCCCTGGCTGTGTTCTACATGAACAACACAGTGACCTGGCACCTCACCTGTGTGCCTGTTCAATCACAGCCTCAACTCAGACATTTTCTCTACTGAATTGTGCACTGCTACAGTCACCCTTCACCACAAAGGAGGAGTGACTACATACTCTGGGAACTACCGCCCCAATAGCCTGACAAGTCTGTTATGCAAAGCTATGGAATGCATCATTATGCACCTAATAAACAGGGATACGGGAATCTGCAGACTCAGGATCCCACACAGTTTAGTTTTGTGAAGGGTAGGTCATACCTGCTCAATCAACCTGGTCAACTTCTTGGAATCAGTCACCTGAGCTGTGGATGAAGGCAAGGTGGCACATACAGCCTACTTTGATCTGGCCAAAGCCTTTGATAACATTCCCCACTCAGGAATCATGCAAAAACTCACTAAACTAGGCATCAACCCCAATATCACAAATGCAAACTGGGTCACAGATAGAACTCACAGTGTGAAAATAACTGACTCCAAGTCAGACTGCTGAGCAGTCATAAGTGGAGTCCCACAGGGTTCGATCCCGGGTCCTCTCATGATGTCTGATATCAATTTCTTTGAAGTCCATGCCAAAATGAAGGGACTCTGGCTGACAAAGTTTGCAGACAATTGCAAGTTGGGAGCTATTATTAACTATCCAAGTGACATTGGAATCCTACAGAAAGGCCTCACTGAGACCAATGACTGGTGTCAGAGCCATGGCCTTAAGTTTGTCAGAAAATGTGTTGTCATCCCCTTGGGGAAAAACCCTGTTCCCATGGATTACCACATTGATGGTAGTCCCCTGAACAAAGAAGGCATTATAAGAGATCTGGGTACACAGGTTGACAGCAATGTCTCTTTTGACCACCACATTGTCACTGTGGTCAGAAGTCCTTCTATGTGGCACATCTCATTACTAATGCATTACCATCCAGGAAGGAAGAGGTCATTGTCCCCCTGTACTCTTCTTGACAGAGTGACACAGTTTTTTTTAGCATACATATTCTGATGGATGTAAGGTAGGTAAATGAAATGTATGTCCTCATTTTCTGACAACAATCATATCATCACAGTGATTTACCAGAGAAATGAGAATAATCTGTAAAATAGACCAGAAATATGAGCAATAAAACTAGACATTCTGAAACAATCCAGCCAGTTGAGAGGTATGCTCAGAACCCCTTACTGCAATGAATCTGGACCAAGGCTGACAAAGTGGTGGGTAGAAACCATGAAAATGGGGATGTATCTGAAGTACTGGCATAGATAAGCTAACACAGTTGCTGTAGTAACACCGTCCTGTGTACTCGAACATATATGTAGTGAAATAACACAAGTAATTGAAATAGGAAATCTGCTATGGGTAATTGCACATGTATTTGCAAATATATCAGGCAATACAGGGATGTAACAGCACTGACAAACAGACACCAGTGTGAAAGTGCATACCCACAACCAATATCACCACAGTCACAGTAACATACCAGTAAGTCAAGTGAACAGTTGAGTATATGGACTGTGTGAACAAAGACATCATTTTTTGCCACTCACACCCTAGCCCTGCATATACAGTCCCAATTCTCAGTGTAGTCTGAATCCTGACCTTGGTACAGCACGTGTCTCACTCTGCACCTACAAACACATACAGCCAATAGATCAGCAGAAATTGGAGCAGCATGCACAGTCAGATTAAAAAGGAGCCATAACACTTACATCCACCCCTCCATACACAGCCCAAATAACATGTACACATGACATGTGTACACAATCCTGACAGTCTGTTAACAATGGCCAGACATACATAGGCCTCTCACATGTACAGTTCACCTCAGAATCTACAGACTCAGAACTCCTATCTATGGCCTCTTCCCTGACATGTCTATGGGTCTACTACATCACTGGGATGGTAGCAGGAATAAAGGTAAGAAATAATGATACTAAATATGTCTGAGCCTCATTCACATCTGGACAAAGTCTGACATCATTTGGGGACAGAGGCACAAACACAGAGGTAGATTGGACATATGGCTGCCATACATTGAGACAGTTGCAGATGTTACTGAGTTTGTTGTAACATGGCCTTTATGGGGAATATGAAGTCAGTAATACCAATAGATAAGAGTAATTACTGACTGCATTCCCAGAGTCCATGACTGATTTACCAAGGACACCAACTGTCTGGGGAACAGACAAAACATAACAGGCAGACATGTGGCCAGTCTGTGGACAGCATGCCAGTGGAGAGGTATGTCAGAGACATATCACTGTCAGTCATGAAGTCACTCACTAAATGCATGTCCACACAAACCCTGGCAATCTACCAATCCACCATGTATATAACAGTGCTGATAACATAGAATCTGTTCACAATTCTGGGGATATGTCCCCCATGTTGTTGGGCTGTCTCCAAATGTCCTGTCCTGTGACGTATTGCCACCTACTGTATGTGAATCTGTAGCCCACCACCTCTGTAATGTCCCTCACACAGGCAAGGAAAAGGGGCAAGGCTCACATTAAGGAATATCCCATAGGTTGGAACTAGCAGCAGTGTCCAGACCCACAGCACAATACTATGTGGGCACCTACATAGTTGTATGGCCTTAGCAATACCTGACATCTGCACATCTGTACAGAGGACAGACAGAAAGTAGCTAGCCAACAGGTTATGCATTAGGATGAATGTTTTGAAAGATAGAAGTCTGAAACTGAAGGGTATGTCATTATTACATGACAGCAGTCCTCAATGACATGTCCAAAAAACATAGTAATCTACAGTTAATATCATAATATCATATTAATATCCAATAGGAGATACATAAATGCATACAGCTCAAACACCAAGAACAAGATAGTTAGTACTCAGAGTTGCAGCTTTGCATGCCGGGGTGTATGGTTCAAGTACTTCAATCTCCAATCTAATTTTACTTAGAAAAGCACTGTTAAAAGGACTAACTTAATAATACAATATGTGTTAAACTATTTTTGTCAACCAGTGCACTGTAGCTGGTGTAACATGCAAGTGTGACTGCATATAACCTGGGATACTATCCATGTATAAAATAGATAAAATAAAAAAGTGTGGTACTATCCATGTATACCCAAGTGTCTTATATAGTATAGTCACACCCCTTGCTACTGTAATAGCACAAATAAGCATGTTATGTACAGGAAATTAAATATACTTATTAAAGATGTCATTACCCTGCTATTTTATCAGATGGAATGTGATCAATGTTTACTAGGGCTGAGCTATGCTTAGCAGGATTAAGCATTGCTTAAATGTTAATGCTAAGCAGATTTGCACACTGGTAAGTGAAGCTTACATGGTGTAAGGGCCTATTCATTTAACCATATGTTAACACCACTTACCTTCACTCAAACCAATGCAAACACACTTAAAGCTGCTCAAAATCACTTTAATCACTCTCTATCCAACAGTCCTTGTTCTGCCTAGCAACAAAATAAACAGCACTTTCAGGTCTTGAACCCAGGACCCTACACACAATAGTGATAGCAATTTACCAGTAAGCTATCTGAGATGCATGGTTTTAGGATGTTTTCTCAAACATACCGCACTTTACAGCCAGTTCACCATAGGGAAGAGACACTGTGCAATTAGGAAGGATTGGTATCTACAAATATATAGATATCTGAAAAGAAACATATACATAGAGAGACAAATAGATATGTATGGCGATACATATATGTGTATAACAATATATAGATATATTATCAATAAATACTGAGGTGTATATACACACACACACACACACACATATATATATATATATATATATATATATATATATATATATATATATATATACATATATATATATATATATATATATATATATATACACACACACACACACACACACACACACACACACACATATATATATATATATATATATATATATATATATATATATATATATATATGCTGATAGACCATTCATAACTGGGGCAGCATGCACAGTTGGATACAAAACACTCATATGCTGCTGACACACACACACACACACACACACACACACACACACACACACACACACACACACACACACACACAGTCCAAATAAATAAGTGAACAGTACACTGCTACAAAATCATGACAGGCCATACACAATGTCCAGACATACAATAACCTCTTATCTAAACAACTAAAGTGACTGAACATAGCAAATAGAAATACAACCAGCCAGTAATTCACACAAGTTTATTATACTCTGATGTCTTGGCCAAAGCCTTCGAGGAGTAAAACATTACAAGAAATACTTGCCTTAAATACAAGAAGCAATTAACACTTAGTTACATAATTAAATATAGAGCCTCTAATTACACTCCTCATTTAACACCCTAGGAGATAAAGTATCACATTTAATAATAATACAGTGATTCTGTGCATAACAATTGTTCTTTTATGAATATTTTATCAAACTGAGAAACAGACTTTTTCCAAAACAGTACCTTGTAACCCACTACTGTCCCCATGATGAGATTTATTCAAATGTACAGCTATAAAACTGTCTTCTTTCTTATCAATAATATGTCTCACATGTTCTAACAGCCTAGTTTTAAAACACTTGCTACTCTCCCCCACATAAAATATGTTACAAGGGCATCTAAGAGCATTCTCTATATGCCAACCTCTTGAATGTACAGACTTCAACATGTTTTCCAGCCTTTCCCCTCAGCAGGAATGACAACACTAAATAATGATAGACCATTATACGTATCATCCTCCTACTGTATGACATCTGGACAAAGCCTGACATAATTGGTGGACAGAGGCCCAAATACATGGCCATACTTGAAATATTGCTGTTATACACTGAGAAAGTTGCTTTTGTTACAGGGTTTGTTGTAACATATATTTTCTGAGGGACATAAAGTCAGAAAAACAAATGAATGTTAGCATTTACTGATTGCAATCACCAGAGTATGCTACTGATTTGCCAAGGACAACACCTGTATGAGGAACAGGCCAACCATAACAGGCTAACCTCTGGTCATTATGTGGATAGCCTATAGTTGAGAGCTATGCAGAGACAGAACTTTGTCAGACTGAAACCCATGCAGAAGTAGCATGTTCAGACAAACCCTGTTAAACTAGTAGTCAAAATATTTAATAGCAATACTCACATTCTGCCCCTAAGTCTTGAACCTTCTCCACCATTTATTTGGCTTATCTCCACAAGTCTTGTTGCAAGAGGCATTAGCTCACACACCTCCAGGATGTCTTCCTCACAGGTAAAGGAAAGGGCCAACGCCCACATGGGGTACTCAATTATAGGAGTGTGTTGCCATGACATTGGCTATTGAAAGAACTACACAGCTGCTCAGCATGCAATTAGCAATGGGGGAACACCAACTGGTGCTCAGGCCATCACATGGTCATGAGCATTACCTACAAAAGACAAGCTGCTATCCATTTAAACCACTTTTGTCATGATGTTGAGAGAAAGAGTTAGAGACAGAGAGAGAGAAATAAAACAAAACAACAAAAAGAAGATATATATTTGACAATTCCTGAAAAAAAAAGATATGTGAAACAAGTAAGCATGTAATTGAATGCAGTAGGTGATCTGTAATAATGGAAAATAGGAGTTTTAAAGTATATGTTTCAACTAAACTTGCTGTACTGATGTAATGCTGAACAGCAGTGATGGCCCAAGCATGTGGCTCTGTCTGTAGTGACATAGATCACAGCTCAGGCCCCTGACTCACCTCTGGAAAGGATAGCTGATATTTGTCTGTCAAACATCACTGACTGTGCCACTGCTAGGCCAGCTACTGGGATGTTTTACATATCCATATGTTACCTGTGCATATAACTATGATACACATTTTCTCTTGTAAATATAAGAGAC
Organism: Protopterus annectens; assembly: GCF_019279795.1. Taxonomy (NCBI): domain Eukaryota; kingdom Metazoa; phylum Chordata; order Ceratodontiformes; family Protopteridae; genus Protopterus; species Protopterus annectens. The sequence continues at coordinate 351,856,453 of NC_056727.1, forward strand.
CTATACAGAGCATGTGCAGAGTAAAGTACTGTTGCAGAAGTGTGTGTTGAAATGCTTGTGATATAGTGAGTTCATACCATTCAACTGTACAGTCTTATAAGCACATGTGTGCCTGATATCTGTAGTCACTTACACATAAGACTTGTGTTATGTTAGACAAACCATTGTCAGGTCTGTTAGCAATGACACTGTAACATAATAGCCTAGATATGAATGTGGGACATCCTCCAGCTTAGTACTGTGATAGCAAAGCCTATTGTGCAATCAACTTACTTATCTATGCATGGTAAATTTGTTTTGCATGTTCTACATCTATGTAACATCAGTTGCGGTGCATGCAAAAGACATAAATGTTTACTGGTACTGGTTGTTGCATTGCCATGACAATGATAAGGGTAGTAGAATAGGTATGATTATCAGGTTGTAACTGGAGAAGTGTGCAACTTTGTTATGACCCTCTGTCCACGGCTACCACAAACAGCTATCTGAATACCTACATACTGTGGATATCAAGAGTGTATACACCCCTGTTGAAATGCCAGGTTTGTGTACTATACAAAAGTGAGACCACAGGAAATCTTGTCAAGATGTTTCCCACCTTGAATGTGAACCTGTACAATTCTATTGACAAACAAACACATTTGTTAGTGGAGAAAATATACAACCTAAGAAACATAATATAAACTGGTTGCATACATGTGCACACACATAAACCACTACTTGGTTTATGCATCTCTTGCAGTAATCACACTGTTCTCTTTTTGGTTACACATATGCCATTGATTAACAAGATTCTGATTAACTTCAAATAATGTTCAACTGTCCTAGTCGAATATATTTGACATTTACCAGTCGCCTGCTACAGCAAAAGACATGTTTGGCAGAAAGCTTACAAAGCTTTGAAGAGAACTCAGTATCATTCAGGAGAGGAGTAAAAAGTGTCCCCAATGTTGTAGACACCATGGAATGCAGTGCAGACAGTTATCAGACAGTGGAGAGCATAGGAGACAACAGTGACACTGCAAACACCTGGACGTCCATCCAAAGTGGATGACATGACAAGATGACAACTGGCCATAGAGGCTGACAGGGGACTGACAGCAACACTGAGCTTGATGAATTCCTGCTAACCAATGGGTGTGCACCCCATGTGACAACAATCTTCTGTATTCTCCATATGTCTGCCCTATGGGGTAGGATTGTTAGATGGAAGCTTTTACACAGAAAAACATCCAGGGCTGGACACACACTGCCAAACAGTATATCAAGTCCCCAAAACTCATGTTGGACAATATGTAATGGTCTGATGACATCAAGGTTCAACCTTTATCCCACAATTCCAAGAAGTATGTTTGGTCCAACACAACACCTTGCATCACCCAAAGTACACAACCCCCCCCCCCGGTGAAGCATGGTGATCATGCTGTGGGGTTGCTTTTCAAAAGCTGGAACTTGGCCTCCACTCCAGATAGAAGGAATTATGAACAGTTGCAAATAATCACCGAACATTCAGTCATCTGCTAGAAAGGTGAAGATGAAGAGGGATTTTGCCTGTCAACTTCAGTATGACCCCAAGCATACATCCGAATCTACCAAAGAATGGATTCACCTGATGGGAAATACAATTTGGGAATGTACCAGCCAGTCCTACACCCAACAGACAATCTGTGGGTTGCCCTGAATAGGGCTGTATACAAGATATGTCCTCCGTAATTGACATATTTGTAGCACTGTTGGATGTAAGACTAGGTGACTATTACCAAGTTAATATGTGCCATAATGAAAGACTCCGACCTAAGATGACTGAATGCTGTCATTATCTCACCAGATGCTTCCACATAGTATCTGTTTAAGGGTGTGCACACTCATGCAACCAGCTTATTGTAATGATTTCAATTTGCATATGTCTTCTCCCAACAGATTGTTATGTTTTCAATGGAATTGCACTGGCTATAGGTCAGTTTAAAGTTGGGAATTGTTTTGAAATGAGTTATTGTTCTATATTGCTGTACAGGGCCACATAGGTACAGAGGGCAACTTGGAAACATGTCCACCTGTATCTGAATGAGCATGCAAGGCCACAGATGACTCCATGTAAGACAAACTATGATTACAAGCCATGCATATCCACACTGCCAAAGCCAGTCACAAGGGCATCCCCACATATGTTGTCAATCCCAGAGGCAACACAAGTCACCATTTACTGGTGTTAACTCACATCTTATACACACATGCCATGGCTATAAAAAACCTGCATCAGACAGGTTAGGTGTGAATATCACCCCCCTTGTCCCCCCATCCCTATAGGGAGATATGCACGTCAACAGCACACCTCCCCTAATCAATGGTGAGCAGGTGCATTTTGCCTACTGAAAGTCAACAACAGAAAGTCTCCATGGGGCCTAATAACATCCCTGTCTGCATCCTATATGAACTCAGGCAAGTGCTCACAGTGCCATCACATACCGTATTCAAACACAGCCTCAGCAGCATCCACATGCCATTTTCATAGAAGATGGCCAATGTCATCCCTCCACACAGAAAGGAATGAGAATAGAGGTTTGAGGTTTATGCATTAACTATCCATCATTGGTGAAAATATGACACATCAGGGCCAGGAGTGCTATGCAAGCTGATATTGTGCTGATAGATTACAGGGGTATGGTGTAACTGACTGCTGGAAAGATATATCCACTGTTGATGTGCAATTTCTGTCCAGACTGTTGGCAACTGTATAAGGTGCTATGTGTTTTACTGTTCATGTCTTCCAGGCAGGACGCATCATGTGTGCTATCCAGCACACACTGCTGCAGAAACTGCAGAAATAGTGGACTTCATAATCCATCACTATGATGTAATGTTTGGCCGCACCCAGGAACATCTGTGGGAATGGACTTCCCTGTGGAATGACCTAGTCCACAGGGTAAATGATGTCAGCCTGCACACAAGAACATAAGAGCAGGTCTGGCATCATGCAACAGACCTCATATGTAATGCCCAGAGAAGGGCTGCTTCTGTAGCCAGGGAGGCAACAGCCACAGGTGGGGGCCCACTCATACAGCCCCCACTTACAGTACAGCAGCAGCTCCTTGCCAACCTTGGTGGACCCCCCCCAAGAAGAGAACAGCTACATGAAGACAGCATAGTGGATGTGGGTGTCCCCAACACAATGGACGAGGATCATGCAGGTGAGACCTAGTGCACATTACTAGATTATTTTAGCATACATAACCTGTATCTGTAGAGTATCTACATGCATATGTCAAATAAGATAGTAGTTGTGGAGGGGGGTTGGTAATACACATAAGTGCACATCTATGGTGATGGCAGCATATTTTGTACTATTGGGGGTTGTACTGTTAATGTGCAGAAATGCTGCTTCCCCCCTGTAACAAGGCCACATGTTGACAGTACCTCTCTTCCTCTGGTCTACTGCGACAGCAGCCTGTAGCTGGTGAGTATGTAGTTTGTTTTGTGGTTTGCCAATACACACCTAGCCATATTGCTTGATGTCCATGTCCACTTGTGGTGGTGTTAACTGCAGTGTATCACAGTGGTAACCAGGTGGGGCCTATCTAAAGGGTTAAGGTTACATTCCTGCAGCATACCTCACAAACTGTCAGTGCAAGACATTTGGCCCCCCAGTTTGGTTTGTTGGTTTGTGTCCACATGTCTTGCACTGACAGTTTGTGAGGTATGCTGCAAGAATGTAACCATTTTATATGATACAACAGCCTGCCATGTTAACATGGCTGTGTACACTTATCATATCCATGTTAAGCTTAGAAGGTTGTTGGTGTAACAGGATTTGTTTGAACATACATTCACTGCTGGTAATGAGGTGTGCAAATCGACTGTATGTCATTAATTACTGACATGAAACCTCATATGATCCCAATTATGTGTCAGACAAACACATAGGGGTTGTGAGGGACAGAGCAAACATATGTGCCAGACATCTACACAGTCTTCAATGATTTGTACAGTTGTGAGGCATGCTCTACAGTAGTTGCCACTGTGCTATACAGATGAACATCAATAATGTGTACATGGGTGCAGTGTGTGTTAGGTGAATGGACGTCACCTACGAACAGTACTCATGCATACCAGACATATATATTGTTAGTGACAAGGATTGAGAATGGCTGCAATGCATGATGAGGGCTCTGTGTGTCATGCATGTCACCTTTTGGGAAATGTGAGGTCTGTTTAATAGCTTTGTGCCAACTCACCTGTAAGTGTCTGTGTGCATGCCTGTGTGCATGGCAGCCAATGCACATGTATTAATTTACATTTATTGTCTTCCCATCACAGGTGGCAATGGGGGTCAGGGTCCGTGCCACTTGGGAACTGATGTCAGTGTCTCTGCAGACTCTGACGATGGTGATAGCGATAGTAAGGCACAGGCTGGGTTGTCAGGGGGGTGAATCTGTGCCATTGGTTGGCATCTCACTCTTGTCCACCCCATCCCCACACACAGACCCAATGCCCACATATACCAAATCACCAGTGGCCATAGATGATGGACAGTTGGTGTGTAGTGGCATGGAACAGGCAAGTGTGTTGACTATGGCGAGTGTGTCTGTAGACACCAGCCATAGCCAGAGAACAGGCAAGGTCCCACAGAGGTGGACGGGCACAGGGGGTCAAAGAGGGCCTGCTGCCCAACATGCCCCTGTCAGAAGTGCCACAGCAAGCATCACCAGATGCATGTTTTGGACCATCATGGAAGCACAGGCACATAGTGAACATAACACCAGACAGCTTCTCAGGGCTGTGAATACTACTCTTCCTGCTATGCGTGACAACCTCCATGATCTTGCTGTTGCCCACCATTATTATGCAGAGGTCATGGATAGATGGTTAGGTGAGATGGTGGGAGTCCTTGACCGTGGTATGTCAATCCTTGAATGTGGAATGTCTGTGATTGAGCATGTGGTGGGAGTTGGCCACAAGCCACATGGACAGGGGAAAGCAGCATAAACAGCTGAGGGTCCACATGGCCATGCAACTGCATGCTCCCATAGTGGCAGTACCAGTAGCACAACTGTAGAGGGGGTCACTGTCCACACCACAATGCAGCAGGCCATGGACACATGGTCCTGGTCAGTCCCAATAGGGATGTGGATCCAGCAGATGCCAGTCACCATTAGAGAGCAGTAGTGCATCTGGCCTTGAGCCTGGTGGCATCTGTGGGTCCCCTGGCAGGCCCTGTTCCCATGTCCTTGGCCAGAGATGGTGAACTGTACACCCTGCAATGTATGGTCCACAGCTGTCCAGCATACCCCTGTGTAGGGCAGCCACATAGCATCACTGTGTGCATCCATACACACACAGATATCACCATCACAACAAGGTAACCTCCAGACTTACACACACCATCTCTGCATGGCCCATTTCAGATACAACTCCCAAGCACACACACATGATGTTAACCAAATGGCCCAGCCTAGGCCTCTAGCAAACCCACACCACACCCTGTGCATATGATGATACCTGTGCCACATCCCTGTCATCCATACCATCAATGCAGGGACATGATAATATGGTTCTGATGCACAGGGTTAACTTAAAACTTAATACAGTTTAGCAATCTAGTTCTGTGTAGTGTTGACAGCTAGCATGTTTAATGATTACACGTCAGGGTGTGTAGCTTTTAGCCATTATGCATTATTATTAATGTTGACTACATGTGGTCTCCATAATGTATTCTGTTTGTATTCTAGGTGTCTGTATATCAGCAGGATGTGTCCATGTAGACAACAAGGGGTATGTCAGTGTGGTAACACATTGGGTGTGTCATATCCAGGGTACATATGTACACAACTGACAGGTCTGTATAACAGTTTTTGCCTGTGTTATGTAGCTTATAGGGCTGAAGAGTATATACAGGTATGTGTATGTTGGCTGACATCAGCACCTCTTGTACAGTGGACTCTGATAAGTCTAGTGGGTGGAACACACCTCAAATTTGTAATTTTCACACACACACAGAGGGTATTATGTTCAAACAACACACATAGAATACTGTTCACAGACACAGACACAGACAATCATAATTGCCAGTGCTGCTATTGAAATCCCTACTCATCTAGTTAGTGGTAGTACAGTATTATGCAGTCATCACAGGTGGCAAAGAGCTCATAGTGTGAGTTTCCAAAGTATGTGTATAGTGAGCAACATAACATGCCCTTGTAAGGTAGGCAATGGGTGGTGTAGTGGGTGTGATCAGTTTCATACTAATGTCATGCAGGGGTGTGCACACTCAACACTGCTATACACAGCAATGCACAGACAGAGGTGTACCACTACTGTGATTAAGAGCCCTGCCTCTGTAGCTACTCCTTCCATACTGTTACATAGCTGTTGCTTGCACACAGCACGGGGCATATAGGTCTGCCAAGTGTGTACAGATACCTGTACGGTTGGTGTAAAAAGCGGCCCTCATAGAGTAGAATGTAGGATGTGTGCTGGGAATACAATGGCTTACAACATGGCCACCCAATGGAAATATTCCTCACTCACACACACACTCAGGATACTGGTCTTGTGTACACACATACACTCACACAAACACATTTGCCAGGACTGAGAGTAGACCCCCTACCTATCTAGCTATTGCTACTACAGTGTTACACATGTATCACACATGCCAGGGAGATCATAGGTTGAGGGGCATCCCAACATACTTGTGAGGTGAGGGACATCAGCAGCCTTGTAAAGTACAGCACTTTGAGGTGTATTGTGGACAGCCACAAAATATTTTGACCTACATCATACAGAAACTCCATATGTTCACACAAACCCTGTTAGACTACCATTAATCCACATGTATAACAGCAATACGTACATTCAGTCACTGTGTGGAACATTCTCCCCCATTCTGTTGACCTGTCTCTACAGTTTTATAAGAGGTATTTCCAAATACCCTTTGTGATGCTATTGCTCACACACCTCCATGAAGTTCCCCTCACAGACAAGGTAAAGGGGCTACACTCACATGAAGTACCCAATTATAGCAGTGTATGAAGATGCCATTGTTTATCGGAATAACAACACAGCTGCTCTGCATGCAATTAGCAAGTGGGCAACAATAATTGGTGCACAGGCCATCAACTGCTCATGAGCATTACCTACAAAAGGCAAGCTGCTGCCTATGCAACACATATGTATACCCTACATATGTGTGGAGAGGGAGAGGGAGAAACTAGGGAGAAGAAAACAAATAATAGCATATAACCAACTATAGTTTGAAAAATACAAAGACAGGTATGTTGAATAAGTAAGCATCTCATGGACTGCAGTAGAGGGTATGTAAGAATGTGAAAGAGGAGGGTTAACATATATGTCTCAACAAAGCTTGCTGTACTAATATATTGCTGATCAGAAACTATGGCCATAGCATCTAGGTATGTCTGCAGTGACATATATCATTGGTAAGGCCCCAGGAAAGGATGACTCACATATGACTACTACTGGAGTGTGTTGAACAATACTGACTTTGACAATGCTAGGCCAGCTACTGGGATGTTGTACATATCCATATCTTACTTGTGAATACAACTAGTATATACTTGTTGGTCCCAAATATGTAAGACACCTATACATGGTATTTGCATAGTAAAGAACTGTTGCAGATGTGTGTTGAACTGCATGTTATATACTGAGCTCATAACATTTAACAGTCCAGTGTTATGCACGCTGACCATATGTGTGCCTCATATTTGTAGTCATTTACACATAGAGTTGTGTTATGTCTGTCAAATAGTTGGCAAATCTGTGACAACTGACATTACAACATCCCCCTTTATTGTCCTCTGGCTTTTCCCATTCAGGATTGCCACAGTGGATCATCTGTTGCCATTTCTGCCTGTCCCCTGAATCTAGCTGTCTCACATGAACCACCTGTATGTCCTCTCTCACCACATCAATAAACCGTATCTGAGGCCATCCTCTCTTCATCTTACCTGGCAGCTACATCCTTAACCATCCTTTTCCCAATATAATCAGCAGCCCTCCTCAGCACATGTCCAAACTGATGTAATCCTGCCTCTCCAACTTTGTGTCATATCTGTCAAACATGGCTTGCCCCTCTCATATACACATTGCTAAACCTGTACATCCATGCCACACCCAGTGCAAATTGTAACATCTGTACCTCTGCCATGTGCAGCTCTGTCTCCTACATTTTTTCTCACTGCCACTGTCTCCAACCCATATAACATAGGTGGTCTCACTACCCTCTTGTAGACCTTACATATCACATTTACTGGTACTCATTTGTCACAGCTCAATCCTGACACTCTTCTCCAACCTCTCCATCCTGCCTGTACTCTCTTCTTCACCTGTATACCACAGTTGTCATTACTCTGAAATGTTGATCCCAATCATTTAAGCACATCCACCTTTGCCATATCTGCCCCATGCATCCTCAACATTCTGCTATCCTCCCTCTCATTCACACACAGATATTCTGTCACAGTCCTGCTGACCTTCATTACTCCCCTCTCTACAGCATATTTCAACCTCTGTAGGGTCTCCTAGATCAGTTCCCTACTTTCAATGCAGATCAAACTCAATGTTATCCATCTGTAGTAACCACAGCTCTGCACATCAACCTTATACTTAAAACCATACCCAAGCACTTTCTCTCCACTCCTCATGCAAACTCACACCACCCAAGATATCAGTAAATAGTATAGCAAACACACCACTGCCATTTCCCTTAAACACCTCCATGCTTCCACAGGTATGTAATGTGGGCCAACAGCCTTGCCAGTATTCATCCCCTTCATAGCTACCCTTACATCTTCCTTGTTAAGCTGTTGCACTTCCTGATTCACCATACCCATATCATCCAATCTTCTCTGTCTCATACTCTGCAGTCATCAGCCTCTCAAAGTACTCTGTCCATGTGGTCAACACACTCTCCTCACTTGTGAGTACATTTACCTCATTATCTTTTATCACCCTTATCTACTGCACATCTTTCCTAGCTCAGTACATCTGTCTAGCCAAATGATATGACTCCTTTCATCCTTTCTTAGTGTCCAAACTTCATACAACTTTTCATATGCCTCATCCTTAGACTTTGCCACATCCTTCTTTGCCATGCACCTTATCTCCTCACACTCCTGTCTACTTTTCTCATCGCTTTAACAGTCCCACTCCTTCTTCCCCATCCTCTTTCTCTGTATACTGTCTTGTACTTCTTCAGTCCACCACCGGGACTCCTTGTACTACTTCCTCCATCTACATGTCACACCAAGCACCTTTCCAGCCATCTCCCTTAGTAGCTCTGCTGTACCTAACCAGATATGTGATAAATTGACAGTACCACTCAGTGTCTGTCTTAACTCTTCCTTGAACTCCACCTCACAATCACCCTTTTCCAATTCACACCATGTGATTCTTGCTGCTGAACTCACTCCCCTCTTCTTGATTACCAACATCACCCTGCAGACTAACATTCTATGCTGCCTAAATACACTTTCCCCTTCAACACTTTACAGTCTCCAATCTCCTTTAAACTGGCCCTCCTACATTGGATATATTCCACCTGTGCGTATCTTACTACAGCCTTGTAATTCACCCTGTGCTCCTCGCTCGTGTTATAGTACATATTCACCACAACCATGTCCACCTGTTTTGCAAAATCCACTACCATCCACCATCTGCATTCCCTTTAACACCATGCATACCCATCACTTCCAAAGACCCTTTGTTCCCTTCAACAACATACCCATTGACATCTGCTGCAATGACCACTCTGCCACCCTTGTGTACAGTCATCACCACATCATACAAATGACATTACATTTCTCTTTGTCATCCATCACACAACCAAATTGTGTAGCATATGAGCCCCTGCCAACCTTGGGGCACACACCCCAGTACAACACCAGGGTACAGAGGCCAACATGCTTGAGGTGAGTGGCACCCACACAATGGACAGGGAACATGCAGGTAAGGGCCCAGTGGGGATTAGTACTCTAATGTATCAGACATACTTGTATCTGTATTGTATCTACATCCATGTGTCAGGTCCAATTGCAGTTGTGGATGGGGTCTTCTAATACACAGATGTGCACATCTATGGTGAAGATAGAAAATTCTGTATTATTAGTGTTTGTACTGTAAATGTGCAGACATGCATCCATCCTCTACCAAGGCCACATGTGAATCTGCTGACAATACCTCTCTGTCATGACTACCTAGGACCCTCTGGTCTGCATAAGGGACAGCAGCCTGAAGCTGATAAATCTGACAATGTTCTGTTGTGGCCTGGCAATACCCCAGGCATGTGAAGGGCATGCAGTTTACCATGCACACAACTATCAGTAATAGCTATATTGTTTATGTGCATGTTCACTGGCGGTGGGGTTAACTGCATTACATCACAGTGGTCTATCTGAGGTAAATCCAACATTCCTGTAGCATACCTCACAACTTGTCAGTGCAAGACGTCTGGACAGTGGCCAGCAAAATGGGCTGGACAAACGGCCTAAGGTAGGGACATGTGTGACACATTACTGGTATACAATATATAAGATGCAGGGTGTTTCTGATATATACAAATTGGGATCACAGTATGTCAGTCCACACCTCTTCCAGCCTTTAATGTGACCCATAACATGAGCAGTTCATTTGTAAAACCAAGCATGTAGACTCATGTATTGCACCTACAAGGCTGGCTAACTGAGAGGGTGGCAAACATCGTATTAGCATGATGTTTCAGTCAATTATGATACCTGATGCTGCCATATGGGCCAGTACACTCACTGTGGCCTATTTGGCTACAATATCATATACATGGGCATTGTTAAGGCACAAAGACCACTTCCAACCATGTATAGGTTGCAAACATCGGAATATTTCAGACACATCTGTACAGCGGACTGTACAATGGTTTAACTTGCTGCATGTGAGGCAGATGCTGTTATCACACTATATAAAGTAATGGCATCAGGAGGTGGTCACCAGCCGTGTATGGTGCACACATCAAAATGGTATAAGCCACACACGATATGATCCTCACAAAGAATTGCCAGTATTGGGATGAGAACTCTTGCCTATCTAGCTATTTATAGGTTCATAGGTTCATACTAGGCTATCTGCCCTAGGGCATTTACAAGCCTAGCCAGAGTGTCGCCACCCCTTGGAATGACTTTACTGTGCCCTTTTTAAGGTTGTGTTTACTGTGCCTCTGTCTAGTAGTGACACAGAAGTGATCCCCGGGGTAAACCTACGATCTCCCATCCACTCGTCAAGATTTTTCTTGAAGAGAGTCAGTGAGGGGCTCTGCCTAACATGGACTGGGATTCTACTCCAGAGTGAAGGGAGCCACTGGGTTATGAATCTGTCCCTCCAGCATGTCCTATTTATTTCTGTGCTGAGGTTCAAGTCACTTGATTGCGTAGCTCTAAGGGATTTGGATTTTCTGAGGTGGAGCATGTCCATTAATTCTGGGTTGGACATGGCTTTGTACGTCAGGCATAGATCACCTCTGAGTAGGCGGTATGCAACTGAGTAGAGCTGGAGTTTCTTTAGCCTAGCAACATATGGCATCTGTTTGAGTCCCTTGATCCTCTTAGTGAGGTACTTTTGGGGTCTTTCTAGTTGCTGCAGGTGTCAGGTAAGGTACATCCCAAATGGGGCATTGTACTCAATTATGGGCCTGATGAGGGATGAGTAAAGGGGCACAATGACCTCCCTTGATCTAGATGTGAATCCTTTCATGATAAGGTGGGCTATATAGAAGGTCTTTCTAACCACTTTGGCAATGTGGTTGTCAAAGGAGAGGTTACTATCAACTTGGGTCCCCAGGTCCCTAATTACTTCTTCTGTACTTAATGGATTACCTCCTATGTGGTAATTTGTGGGCACTTTGTTTTTGCCAAAGGGTATAACTATACACTTTTTGGCATTTAGTTTAAGGCCATGGTTCTAGCACCAGTTATCCATCACTATGAGACCCTTTTGGAGGATGCTTGTGTCAGCTGGAGAGTCAATTACGGTGCCCAGTTTGCAGTCATCTGCGAACTTGGTCAGCCACAGTCCTCCTGTGTTAGCCTGTACCTCAGAAAAATATATTCCAAATAAGAGAGGTCCCAGGACTGAGCCCTGTGGGACGCCACTTGTAACTGGTTTAGAGTCTGACATGGCTCCAGCAATTCTGACCATGTGGGTTCTGTCCTTGAGCCAGTTTGCAACCCATCTTATGACATAGGGGTTTATATTTAGGCTGGAGAGTTTTTCTATGATGCCCAAGTGGGGTATTGTGTCAAAGGCTTTTGCAAGGTCTAGGTAGGCTGTGTGGACCACCTTACCCTCATCAATGGCCTTGGTGACTGTTTCAAAGAAATCTACCAGGTTCAGGAGGCAGGATCTGCCCTTGACAAAGCCAAATTGGGTAGGATCCAGTGTCTGTAGGTCCCCAATGTCTTTGTTTATGAGCTCCATAATGATCCTCTCCATAGCTTTGCAGACCAGGCTAGTCAGGCTTATGGGGCGGTAGTTTCCAGGGTCCGTAGAGGCGCCTCCTTTGTGGAGTGGGACCACTGTTGCTGTATGCCATTCTTTGGGTACATATCCTGTAGTAAGCCTAAGATTGAATAGCAACTTTATGTGAGGGTATAGCTCTTCTTGGAGTTCATGTAGCACGCAGCCCGGGACACCGTCCGGTCCCATTGATGCTGTTTTTTTGCTTTGGAGAGGGCGGCTCTCACCTGGGCATCTGAGATATCAGGGAGGCAACACTCTGCTGGGATAGATATTTGTCCTTTTGGGGGGGGGGGGAGAAGTTTGCACTGAACCTGTCAGCTAGGATGTTGGCAATGTCTGTGGGTTCGGTGTATTTTTTGTTATTATGGACTAACTCTGAGCATATCTGGGAGTTGCCACCCAGGTTTATAACATAACTAAAGAAAGCCTTATGATTATCTTTTGTTGCTTGTGCAATTTTTCTCTCGAAAGTGGCCTTGGATGATTTTATCAGTGATCGTAGTTTTTTGCTAGTACTGATCAGAGATGCCTTCCCTTTTAGGGATTTTGCTCTATCATGTAGTAGCTTCTTCCTTCTGTTGTATAGCTTATTTATGGCTGGGGTCCACCAGACAGGATGCCTGCCTTTGGGGGAATGGGTCTTGGTTTTATTTGGGATTGCATGATCCATGCATTCCTGAAGGAGTCCATAGAATGCATTTATAAAGGATTCAGCAGATAGGGCCGTGGTCTCCACTGGCCTGGGGGCCTTGAAGGATTCCACTTTGGTTTTAAGAAGTGTAAAGTTAGCTTCTGAGAAGTTCTTCACTGTGGTCGTTTGTGCTGGGGGTGGGGGCGGGATGTGGATTTCTAGTGAGATTAATTTATGGTCCGATCTTATCAATGAGGGGTATACTTCTGGTATGGAACATTGTGTCCCCATGTTGGTGATGATCAGATCTAGTATGTTTTCCCCTCTTGTGGGAGTGGTGACCAATTGTTCCATAGCATTTGAGTTTATGAATTCTAGGAACCTCTGGGCTAGGGTGCTGGGGTTTGAGTAATGCTCCCAGTCTATGTTTGGATAGTTGAAGCCCCCCAATATGATGGTGTTTGGAGAGACCTTCATATTCTCCAGTGTCTTCAGGAAGGCCGAATGGGGTTCCTGAGTTTGAGAGGGTGGTCTGTAGCATGCTACAAACTGAAAGGCAATTTTGCCCACTGTTAGTTGCACATGGATGGTCTCTGATGCTTTGTGCAATGCCACTAACCTGGAGGTGTGGGTGTCCTTGATGAATATGGATACTCCCCCTCCTTTTGTGGTTCGGTCTGAGTTTTGGGGCCAAAAAGCATGATATGGGGTATAACCTGGTAGTGCTGGGGTGCTATCGGGAACCTTGAACCAGGTTTCTGTCACTGCACAGACATTGATGTTCTCCATACTGAGGAGGGCTTCGAGAGCATGCATCTTGAGGTTTAGACTTCTGGCATTGAGCAGCATTACCCTTAGTTTCTTTCTACTTGTGTTGTCTAAGGAGGTGGGTTTGTCTTTTGAGCCTTGCCTAAAAATGGCACTATGGGGGTGGCAAGAGCCTTTGCCAATATCCGAAAGCCCAGGGGTGACAGGTGCAAGCTGTCCCTTGCGAAGCAACGTGGCTTGTCGAGAATGTCATCCCAGGCAGACAGATACTGGATCCCCTTTGAATGACACCAATACTTAAGCCAATTGTTGAAATTGATCATTTCGTCTTTATACTGAGGCATCATTCTTGGTGAGAGTAAGATGCTGCTCAAGGTCAGGGTCATACCAGCCTGGGCTACATGATCAGAGAGCTCCTCTATGTCTCTTTTCATGTACTCCAGGGAGGTACATCTCAGGTCATTCACACCAGCATGGACAATGACTGAGTCATATTTGTACTTGCTTTGGAGTCACCTGAGTGCTTGTGTTATTTGTCGGATTCTAGCACCTGACAGGCAGCTCACTGTGACCTTTTCTTTGTTCAGCCTGGTGAGCGGGACGTCAGTGTGTCTGACTATAGAGTCACCTATTACAAGTGTATCAGGTATGTTGTTAAGCCTTAAGGGCTGTGGCTGTTTGGCACACTGACTTTGTGAGCTATGTGTTGCCTGTGTTTTGTTTTGGGGTAGCGGTCACTTGGATGTCTGCTTTGGAGGTCTCTGCTGTTTTGGCAGATTTTTATTTATAGCCTCCGAATCTGTTTTTGTGTGTTTATGATTTTGGTCTGCAGTTGTGGTAGGACTATGTGAGACTGGATTTGTGGTGTGTGTGGTTACCTTCTCCTCCTGACTGGTTACGCCAGTACTGAGTCGAAAGAGCTCAGCCTCCACTTTGGCTATATGGTTGCATCTCTCACATATATTTGTACTTGTTGGGAGGAGGAGAGGGTTGTCTGTGTACATGAGGCAGTTGTAACATTGCCTGAGGATTCCCAGATTCATCAGCTGGACTGGAAAGGAAACCAGTAACTGACCTTTGGACATGCTAGAATACTATAGGGAACTCCTTTGCAACTGAATCAGAAAGGGCCAATAGGGGATAAAGTACTCAATGGGAGAATATGAGGATGTAGTGCTTATTTATATTATTAGTGCTTAACTTATAGAAATTGCTTATATGAGCAAGTGCAGGGTTTTAGATTTAGAATAGAATGTTTAATTTGAAAGTTAGAGCACTTCCAAGGGAAAAAGTGAAGAGTAGACTTAGTGGAGCCGGGAATTTTTTAAACCCGATTAACCAGCGCTGCCCGATGCACAAAATCGCGCAAAGCCGCGCTAAGCGATTTTTATACCAGGGAGAACAAAAGGATAGAAATTAGCCCAATATGGCCAATGAGCTACAAGTTGCTGGGCTGGGACCACTCGTACAGGGACAGATAGGCTGCTCAGAGTTCCCTCTCTCACAGTGAACAAGGAAGCCACCTAACTATTCAAGTATGATATGGGCAACACAGGAACCTTAACCACAGTCCTGGATTCAGCAAAGCCTGAAAACCGGACTAGACTAGTACAGAAAGGCAGGAAAGCAGGGAGATTATTTTTTTGTATTTTTTTCTTTTTTCACAGATAACAGAAATGCAGCAACTTAAATAACTCTAAATACACAGAGGAGGCTAGTGCACTTGAGTGTGCAGCCTACAACTATGTTACAGATATACAAGCAGAAACGACAAACAGTAACTTTTTAATGTGCAACAATGAATTTTAAGCACAGTAAGCAATGCAGATATCAGTTGGGTTCCACAGAAGCACTGAATAACTGCGTTTTCGGCGGAATTAGCGTTTCAGGGATACAACAAGAAAGAATCAATACTTAAACACTTCCAAAGTCTCTCTTTGTCTCTCAGCTGCTTGTAGGACTCTGCAGGGCACCACGAGGAGCTTTGCTGAGCTGTATACAAGCGCAAAAACCGTGCTAAGTGATTTTTATACCAGGGAGAACAAAAGGATAGAAATTAGCCCAATATGGCCAATGAGCTACAAGTTGGTGGGCTGGGACCACTCCTACAGGGACAGATAGGCTGCTCAGAGTTCCCTCTCTCACAGTGAACAAGAAAGACACCTAACTATTCAAGTATGATATAGGCAACACAGGAACCTTAACCACAGTCCTGGATTCAGCAAAGCCTGAAAACCAGACTAGACTAGTACAGAAAGGTGGGAAAACAGTGAGATTATTTTTTTGTATTTTTTCTTTTTTCACAGATAACAGAAATGCAGCAACTTAAATAACTCTAAATGCACAGAGGAGGCTAGCACACTTGAGTGTGTAGCCTACAACTATGTTACAGATATACAAGCAAAAACGACAAACAGTAACTTTTTAAAGTGCAACAATGAATTTTAAATGCTGTAAGCAATGCAGATATCAGTAGGGTTCCACAGAAGCACTGAATAACCATGTTGTTGGCGGAATTAGCGTTTCAGGGATACAACAAGAAAGAATCAATACTTAAACACTTCCAAAGTCTCTCTTTGTCTCTCGGCCACTTGTAGGACTCTATAGGCACCACGAGGAGCTTTGCTGAGTTGTATACAAGCACAAAAACTGCGCTAAGCGATTTTTATACCAGAGAGAACAAAATGACAGAAATTAGCCCAATATGGCCAATGATCTACACGTTGCAGGGCTGGGACCACTCGTACAGGGACAGACAGGTTGCTCAGAGTTCCCTCTCTCACAGTGATCAAGGAAGCCACCTAACTATTCAAGTATGATATGGGCAATACTGGAACCTTAACCACAGTCCTGGATTCAGCAAAGCCTGAAAACGGACTAGACTAGTACAGAAAGGCGGGTAAGCAGGGAGATTATTTTTTTGTATTTTTTCTTTTTTCACAGATAACAGAAATGCAGCAACTTAAATAACTCTAAATACACAGAGGAGGCTAGCGCACTTGAGTGTGTAGCCTACAACTATGTTACAGATATACAAGCAAAAATGACAAACAGTAACTTTTTAAAGTGCAACAATGAATTTTAAGTACAGTAAGCAATCCAGATATCAGTACGGTTCCACAGAAGCACTGAATAACTGCATTTTCGACAGAATTAGAGTTTCAGGGATACAACAAGAAAGAATCAATACTTAAACACTTCCAATCTCTCTCTTTGTCTCTCGGCCACTTGTAGGACTCTGCAGGGCACCACGAGGAGCTTTGCTGAGCTGTATACAAGCACAAAAACCATGCTAAGTGATTTTTATACCAGGGAGAACAAAAGGATAGAAATTAGCCCAATATGGCCAATGAGCTACAAGTTGCTGGGCTGGGACCACTCGTACAGGGACAGATAGGCTGCTCAGAGTTCCCTCTCTCACAGTGAACAAGGAAGCCACCTAACTATTCAAGTATGATATGGGCAACACAGGAACCTTAACCACAGTCCTGGATTCAGCAAAGCCTGAAAACCGGACTAGACTAGTACAGAAAGGCGGGAAAGCAGGGAGATTATTTTTTTGTATTTTTTCTTTTTTCACAGATAACAGAAATGCAGCAACTTAAATAACTCTAAATACACAGAGGAGGCTAGTGCACTTGAGTGTGTAGCCTACAACTATGTTACAGATATACAAGCAAAAATGACAAACAGTAACTTTTAAAGTGCAACAATGAATTTTAAGTACAGTAAGCAACGCAGATATCAGTAGGGTTCCAGAGAAGCACAGAATAACCGCGTTTTCTGTGGAATTAGCGTTTCAGGGATACAACAAGAAAGAATCAATACTTAAACACTTCCAAAGTCTCTCTTTGTCTCTTGGCTGCTTGTAGGACTCTGCAGGGCACCACGAGGAGCTTTGCTGAGCTGTATACAAGTGCAAAAACCGCGCTAAGTGATTTTTATACCAGGGAGAACAAAAGGATAGAAATTAGCCCAATATGGCCAATGAGCTACAAGTTGCTGGGCTGGGACCACTCGTACAGGGACAGATAGGCTGCTCAGAGTTCCCTCTCTCACAGTGAACAAGGAAGCCACCTAACTATTCAAGTATGATATGGGCAACACAGGAACCTTAACCACAGTCCTGGATTCAGCAAAGCCTGAAAACTGGACTAGACTAGTACAGAAAGGCGGGAAAGCAGGGAGATTATTTTTTTGTATTTTTTTCTTTTTTCAAAGATAACAGAAATGCAGCCACTTAAATAACTCTAAATACACAGAGGAGGCTAGTGCACTTGACTGTGTAGCCTACAATTATGTTACAGATATACAAGCAAAAACGACAAACAGTAACTTTTTAAAGTGCAACAATGAATTTTAAGTAGAGTAAGCAATGCAGATATCAGTAGGGTTCCACAGAAGCACTGAATAACCGCGTTTTCGGTGGAATTAGTGTTTCAGGGATACAACAAGAAAGAATAAATACTTAAACACTTCCAAAGTCTCTCTTTGTCTCTCGGCCACTTGTAGGACTCTGAAGGGCGCCACGAGGAGCTTTGCTGAGCTGTATACAAGCACAAAAGATTTTTATACCAGGGAGAACAAAAGGATAGAAATTAGCCCAATATGGCCAATGAGCTACAAGTTGCTGGGCTGGGACCACTTGTACAGGGACAGATAGGCTGCTCAGAGTTCCCTCTCTCACAGTGAACAAGGAAGCCACCTAACTATTCAAGTATGATATGGGCAACACAGGAACCTTAACCACAGTCCTGGATTCAGCAAAGCCTGAAAACCGGACTAGACTAGTACAGAAAGGCGGGAAAGCAGGGATTTTTTTTTGTATTTTTTCTTTTTTCACAGATAACAGAAATGCAGCAACTTAAATAACTCTAAATACACAGAGGAGGCTAGTGCACTTGAGTGTGTAGCCTACAACTATGTTACAGATATACAAGCAAAAATGACAAACAGTAACTTTTTAAAGTGCAACAATGAATTTTAAGTACAGTAAGCAATGCAGATATCAGTAGGGTTCCACAGAAGCACTGAATAACCATGTTTTCGGCTGAATTAGCGTTTCAGGGATACAACAAGAAAGAATCAATACTTAAACACTTCCAAAGTCTCTCTTTGTCTATCAGCCGCTTGTAGGACTCTGCAGGGCACCAGGAGCTTTGCTGAGCTGTATACAAGCACAACATATACCAGGGAGAAAAAAAGGATAGAAATTAGCCCAATATGGCCAATGAGCTACAAGTTGCTGGGCTAGGACCACTCGTACAGGGACAGATAGGCTGCTCAGAGTTCCCTCTCTCACAGTGAACAAGGAAGCCACCTAACTATTCAAGTATGATATGGGCAACACAGGAACCTTAACCACAGTCCTGGATTCAGCAAAGCCTGAAATCCAGACTAGACTAGTACAGAAAGGCGGGACAGCAGGGAGATTATTTTTTTGTATTTTTCTTTTTTCACAGATAACAGAAATGCAGCAACTTAAATAACTCTAAATACACAGAGGAGGCTAGCGCACTTGAGTGTGTAGCCTACAACTATGTTACAGATATACAAGCAAAAACGACAAACAGTAACTTTTTAAAGTGCAACAATGAATTTTAAGTACAGTAAGCAATGCAGATATCAGTAGGGTTCCACAGAAGCACTGAATAACCGTGTTTTCAGCGGAATTAGCGTTTCAGGGATACAACAAGAAAGAATCAATACTTAAACACTTCCAAAGTCTCTCTTTGTCTCTCGGCCGCTTGTAGGACTCTGCAGGGCACCACGAGGAGCTTTGCTGAGCTGTATACAAGCGCAAAAACTGTGCTAAGCGATTTTTATACCAGGGAGAACAAAAGGATAGAAATTAGCCCAATATGGCCAATGAGCTACAAGTTGCTGGGCTGGGACCACTCGTACAGGGACAGATAGGCTGCTCAGAGTTCCCTCTCTCACAGTGAACAAGGAAGCCACCTAACTATTCAAGTATGATATGGGCAACACAGGAACCTTAACCACAGTCCTGGATTCAGCAAAGCCTGAAAACCGGACTAGACTAGTACAGAAAGGCGGGAAAGCAGGAAGATTATTTTTTGTATTTTTTCTTTTTTCACAGATAACAGAAATGCAGCAACTTAAATAACTCTAAATACACAGAGGAGGCTAGTGCACTTGAGTGTGTAGCCTACAACTATGTTACAGATATACAAGCAAAATGACAAACAGTAACTTTTTAAAGTGCAACAATGAATTTTAAGTACAGTAAGCAATGCAGATATCAGTAGGGTTCCACAGAAGCACTGAATAACCGTGTTTTCGGCGGAATTAGCGTTTCAGGGATACAACAAGAAAGAATCAATACTTAAACACTTCCAAAGTCTCTCTTTGTCTCTCGGCCACTTGTAGGACTCTGCAGGGCACCACGAGGAGCTTTGCTGAGCTGTATACAAGCACAAAAACCGCACTAAGTGATTTTTATACCAGAGAGAACAAAAGGATAGAAATTAGCCCAATATGGCCAATGAGCTACAAGTTGCTGGGCTGGGACCACTCGTACAGGGACAGATAGGCTGCTCAGAGTTCCCTCTCTCACAGTGAACAAGGAAGCCACCTAACTATTCAAGTATGATATGGGCAACACAGGAACCTTAACCACAGTCCTGGATTCAGCAAAGCCTGAAAACCGGACTAGACTAGTACAGAAAGGCAGGGAAAGCAGGGAGATTATTTTTTTGTATTTTTTCTTTTTTCACAGATAACAGAAATGCAGCAACTTAAATAACTCTAAATACACAGAGGAGGCTAGCGCACTTGAGTGTGTAGCCTACAACTATGTTACAGATATACAAGCAAAAACGACAAACAGTAACTTTTGAAAGTGCAACAATGAATTTTAAGTACAGTAAGCGATGCAGATATCAGTAGGGTTCCACAGAAGCACTGAATAACCGTGTTTTTGGCGGAATTAGCATTTCAGGGATACAACAAGAAAGAATCAATACTTAAAAACTTCCATAAGTCTCTCTTTGTCTCATGGCCCCTTGTAGGACTCTGCAGGGCACCACGAGGTGCTTTGCTGAGCTGTATACAAGCACAAAAACTGTGCTAAGCGATTTTTATACCAGGGAGAACAAAAGGATAGAAATTAGCCCAATATGGCCAATGAGCTACAAGTTGCTGGGCTGGGACCACTCGTACAGGGACAGATAGGCTGCTCAGAGTTCCCTCTCTCACAGTGAACAAGGAAGCCACCTAACTATTCAAGTATGATATGGGCAACACAGGAACCTTAACCACAGTCCTGGATTCAGCAAAGCCTGAAAACCGGACTAGACTAGTACAGAAAGGCGGGAAAGCAGGGAGATTATTTTTGTATTTTTTCTTTTTTCACAGATAACAGAAATGCAGCAACTTAAATAACTCTAAATACACAGAGGAGGCTAGCGCACTTGAGTGTGTAGCCTACAACTATGTTACAGATATACAAGCAAAATGACAAACAGTAACTTTTTAAAGTGCAACAATGAATTTTAAGTACAGTAAGCAATGCAGATATCAGTAGGGTTCCACAGAAGCACTGAATAACCATGTTTTCAGCAGAATTAGCGTTTCAGGGATACAACAAGAAAGAATCAATACTTAAACACTTCCAAAGTCTCTCTTTGTCTCTCGGCCACTTGTAGGACTCTGCAGGGCACCACGAGGAGCTTTGCTGAGCTGTATACAAGCACAAAAACCACGCTAAGCGATTTTTATACCAGGGAGAACAAAAGGATAGAAATTAGCCCAATATGGCCAATGAGCTACAAGTTGCTGGGCTGGGACCACTCATACAGGGACAGATAGGCTGCTCAGAGTTCCCTCTCTCACAGTGAACAAGGAAGCCACCTAACTATTCAAGTATGATATGGGCAACACAGGAACCTTAACCACAGTCCTGGATTCAGCAAAGCCTGAAAACCGGACTAGACTAGTACAGAAAGGCGGGAAAGCAGGGAGATTATTTTTTTGTAGTTTTTCTTTTTCACAGATAACAGAAATGCAGCAACTTAAATAACTCTAAATACACAGAGGAGGCTAGCGCACTTGAGTGTGTAGCCTACAACTATGTTACAGATATACAAGCAAAAATGACAAACAGTAACTTTTAAAGTGCAACAATGAATTTTAAGTACAGTAAGCAATGCAGATATCAGTAGGGTTCCACAGAAGCACTGAATAACCGTGTTTTCGGTGGAATTAGCGTTTCAGGGATACAACAAGAAAGAATCAATACTTAAACACTTCCAAAGTCTCTCTTTGTCTGTCGGCCACTTGTAGGACTCTGCAGGGCACCACGAGGAGCTTTGCTGAGCTGTATACAAGCACAAAAGCCACGCTAAGCCATTTTTATACCAGGGAGAACAAAAGGATAGAAATTAGCCCAATATGGCCAATGAGCTACAAGTTGCTGGGCTGGGACCACTCATACAGGGACAGATAGGCTGCTCAGAGTTCCCTCTCTCACAGTGAACAAGGAAGCCACCTAACTATTCAAGTATGATATGGGCAACACAGGAACCTTAACCACAGTCCTGGATTCAGCAAAGCCTGAAAACCGGACTAGACTAGTACAGAAAGGCGGGAAAGCAGGAGATTATTTTTTGTATTTTTCTTTTTCACAGATAACAGAAATGCAGCAACTTAAATAACTCTAAATACACAGAGGAGGCTAGCGCACTTGAGTGTGTAGCCTACAACTATGTTACAGATATACAAGCAAAAACGACAAACAGTAACTTTTTAAAGTGCAACAATGAATTTTAAGTAGAGTAAGCAATGCAGATATCAGTAGGGTTCCACAGAAGCACTGAATAACCGCGTTTTCGGTGGAATTAGTGTTTCAGGGATACAACAAGAAAGAATCAATACTTAAACACTTCCAAAGTCTCTCTTTGTCTCTTGGCCACTTGTAGGACTCTGCAGGGCACCACGAGGAGCTTTGCTGAGCTGTATACAAGCGCAAAAACTGTCCTAAGCGATTTTTATACCAGGGAGAACAAAAGGATAGAAATTAGCCCAATATGGCCAATGAGCTACAAGTTGCTGGGCTGGGACCACTCGTACAGGGACAGATAGGCTGCTCAGAGTTCCCTCTCTCACAGTGAACAAGGAAGCCACCTAACTATTCAAGTATGATATGGGCAACACAGGAACCTTAACCACAGTCCTGGATTCAGCAAAGCCTGAAAACTGGACTAGACTAGTACAGAAAGGCGGGAAAGCAGGGAGATTATTTTTTTGTATTTTTTTCTTTTTTCACAGATAACAGAAATGCAGCAACTTAAATAACTCTAAATACACAGAGGAGGCTATCGCACTTGAGTGTGTAGCCTACAACTATGTTACAGATATACAAGCAAAAATGACAAACAGTAACTTTTTAAAGTGCAACAATGAATTTTAAGTACAGTAAGCAATGCAGATATCAGTAGGGTTCCACAGAAGCACTGAATAACTGCGTTTTCAGCGGAATTAGCGTTTCAGGGATACAACAAGAAAGAATCAATACTTAAACACTTCCAAAGTCTCTCTTTGTCTCTCGGCCGCTTGTAGGACTCTGCAGGGCACCGCGAGGAGCTTTGCTGAGCTGTATACAAGCACAAAAACCATGCTGAGTGATTTTTATACCAGGGAGAACAAAAGGATAGAAATTAGCCCAATATGGCCAATGAGCTACAAGTTGCTGGGCTGGGACCACTCGTACAGGGACAGATAGGCTGCTCAGAGTTCCCTCTCTCACAGTGAACAAGGAAGCCACCTAACTATTCAAGTATGATATGGGCAACACAGGAACCTTAACCACAGTCCTGGATTCAGCAAAGCCTGAAAACCGGACTAGACTAGTACAGAAAGGCGGGAAAGCAGGGAGATTATTTTTTTGTATTTTTTCTTTTTTTCACAGATAACAGAAATGCAGCAACTTAAATAACTCTAAATACACAGAGGAGGCTAGTGCACTTGAGTGTGTAGCCTACAACTATGTTACAGATATACAAGCAAAAACGACAAACAGTAACTTTTTAAAGTGCAACAATGAATTTTAAATGCAGTAAGCAATGCAGATATCAGTAGGGTTCCACAGAAGCACTGAATAACCGTGTTTTCGGCGGAATTAGTGTTTCAGGGATACAACAAGAAAGAATCAATACTTAAACACTTCCAAAGTCTCTCTTTGTCTCTCGGCCGCTTGTAGGACTCTGCAGGGCACAACGAGGAGCTTTGCTGAGCTGTATACAAGCACAAAATATACCAGGGAGAACAAAAGGATAGAAATTAGCCCAATATGGCCAATGAGCTACAAGTTGCTGGGTTGGGACCACTCGTACAGGGACAGATAGGCTGTTCAGAGTTCCCTCTCTCACAGTGAACAAGGAAGCCATCTAACTATTCAAGTATGATATGGGCAACACCGGAACCTTAACCACAGTCCTGGATTCAGCAAAGCCTGAAAACCAGACTAGACTAGTACAGATAGGCGGGAAAGCAGAGAGATTATTTTTTTGTATTTTTTCTTTTTTCACAGATAACAGAAATGCAGCAACTTAAATAACTCTAAATACACAGAGGAGGCTAGCGCACTTGAGTGTGTAGCCTACAACTATGTTACAGATGTACAAGCAAAAACGACAAACAGTAACTTTTTAAAGTGCAACAATGAATTTTAAGTACAGTAAGCAATGTAGATATCAGTAGGGTTCACAGAAGCACTGACTAATCGAGTTTTTGACGGAATTAGCATTTCATGGATACAACAAGAAAGAATCAATACTTAAACACTTCCAAATTCTCTCTTTGTCTCTCTGCCACTTGTAGTACTCTGCAGGGTGCCACGAGGAGCTTTGCTGAGCTATATACAAGCAGAAAAACTGTGCTAAGCGATTTTTATACCAGGGAGAACAAAAGGATAGAAATTAGCCCAATATGGCCAATGAGCTACAAGTTGCTGGGCTAGGACCACTCGTACAGGGACAGATAGGCTGCTCAGAGTTCCCTCTCTCACAGTGAACAAGGAAGCCACCTAACTATTCAAGTATGATATGGGCAACACAGGAACCTTAACCACAGTCCTGGATTCAGCAAAGCCTGAAAACCGGACTAGACAATACAGGAAGGCGGGAAAGCATGAGATTATTTTTTTGTATTTTTTTCTTTTTTCACACATAACAGAAATGCAGCCACTTAAATAACTCTAAATACACAGAGGAGGCTAGTGCACTTGAGTGTGTAGCCTACAACTATGTTACAGATATACAAGCAAAATGACAAACAGTAACTTTTTAAAGTGCAACAATGAATTTTAAGTGCAGTAAGCAATGCAGATATCAGTAGGGTTCCACAGAAGCACTGAATAACCATGTTTTCGGCGGAATTAGCGTTTCAGGGATACAACAAGAAAGAATCAATACTTAAACACTTCCAAAGTCTCTCTTTGTCTCTCGGCCACTTGTAGGACTCTGCAGGGCACCACGAGGAGCTTTGCTGAGCTGTATACAAGCGCAAAAACCGCACTAAGCGATTTTTATACCAGGGAGAACAAAAGGATAGAAATTAGCCCAATATGGCCAATGAGCTACAAGTTGCTGGGCTGGGACCACTCATACAGGGACAGATTGGCTGCTCAGAGTTCCCTCTCTCACAGTGAACAAGGAAGCCACCTAACTATTCAAGTATGATATGAGCAACACAGGAACCTTAACCACAGTCCTGGATTCAGCAAAGCCTGAAAACTGGACTAGACTAGTACAGAAAGGCGGGAAAGCAGGGAGATTTTTTTTTGTATTTTTTTCTTTTTTCACAGATAACAGAAATGCAGCAACTTAAATAACTCTAAATACACAGAGGAGGCTAGCGCACTTGAGTGTGTAGCCTACAACTATGTTACAGATATACAAGTAAAAACGACAAACAGTAACTTTTTAAAGTGCAAGAATGAATTTTAAGTACAGTAAGCAATGCAGATATCAGTAGGGTTCCACAGAAGCACTGAATAACCGTGTTTTCGGTGAAATTAGCGTTTCAGGGATACAACGAGAAAGAATCAATACTTAAACACTTCCAAAGTCTCTCTTTGTCTCTCGGCCACTTGTAGTACTCTGCAGGGCACCACGAGGAGCTTTGCTGAGCTGTATACAAGCACAAAAGCCACGCTAAGTGATTTTTATAGCAGGGAGAACAAAAGGATAGAAATTAGCCCAATATGGCCAATGAGCTACAAGTTGCTGAGCTAGGACCACTCATACAGGGACAGATAGGCTGCTCAGAGTTCCCTCTCTCACAGTGAACAAGGAAGCCACCTAACTATTCAAGTATGATATGAGCAACACAGGAACCTTAACCACAGTCCTGGATTCAGCAAAGCCTGAAAACCGGACTAGACTAGTA
Source organism: Protopterus annectens (assembly GCF_019279795.1). Lineage (NCBI taxonomy): Eukaryota > Metazoa > Chordata > Ceratodontiformes > Protopteridae > Protopterus > Protopterus annectens. The sequence goes on from NC_056727.1 coordinate 351,882,764, forward strand.
CAGAAAGGTGAGAAAGCAGGGAAATTATTTTTTTGTATTTTTTCTTTTTTCAGAGATAACAGAAATGCAGCAACTTAAATAACTCTAAACACACAGAGGAGGCTCGCGCACTTGAGTGTGTATCCTACAACTATGTTACAGATATAAAAGCAAAAATGACAAACAGTAACTTTTTAAAGTGCAACAATGAATTTTAAGTACAGTAAGCAATGCAGATATCAGTAGGGTTCCACAGAAGCACTGAATAACCGCGTTTTCAGCGGAATTAGCCATTTCAGGGATACAACAAGAAAGAATCAATACTTAAACACTTCCAAAGTCTCTCTTTGTCTCTTGGCCACTTGTAGGACTCTGCAGGGCACCACGAGGAGCTTTGCTGAGCTGTATACAAGCGCAAAAACTGTGCTAAGCAATTTTTATACCAGGGAGAACAAAAGGATAGAAATTAGCCCAATATGGCCAATGAGCTACAAGTTGCTGGGCTGGGACCACTCATACAGGGACAGATAGGCTGCTCAGAGTTCCCTCTTTCACAGTGAACAAGGAAGCCACCAAACTATTCAAGTATGATATGGGCAACACAGGAACCTTAACCACAGTCCTGGATTCAGCAAAGCCTGAAAACCGGACTAGACTAGTACAGAAAGGCAGGAAAGCAGGGAGATTATTTTTTGGTATTTTTTTCTTTTTTCGCAGATAACAGAAATGCAGCAACTTAAATAACTCTAAATACACAGAGGAGGCTAGCTCAATTGAGTGTGTAGCCTACAACTATGTTACAGATATACAAGCAAAAATGACAAACAGTAACTATTATACTATAGTGCTACACAGTTATCAGACATGCCACAGAGCTTATACATTTATACCTACTCCAAAGGTACTTCTAAGGTGGAAGACATCAACAGGACTACTAAATTAGAGTGAGGGGAAGTGTGACAGGTGGCACAGAAGTCAAAAATGGTATAAACCACACACTACATCATTCTCACACAAACACACACATCCAGTCACCACTCATGAGATTAGAACTCCTGCCTATCTAATTATTTCTACGACAATGCAATGCAGTTTTCAGACACACCACAGAGCTTATACAGATTCAGCTAGTCCAAAGGTACTTCTAAGGTGGATGACATCAGCAGGACTACTAAATTTGAATGAGGGGAAGTGTAAAGGGTGGTACACAGGTCAAAAATGGTATAACCCACACACTACATGATTCTTACACAAACACATCTAAACAGTTGCCAGTAGTGATATTAGAACTCCTGCCTATCTAGTTATTTCTACTACAGTGCAATGCAGTTATCAGATGTGCCACAGAGCTTATACATTTTCACCTAGCCCAAAGGTATTTCTAAGGTGGATGACATCAACAGGACTACTAAATTGGGGTGAGGGGGAGTGTGAAGGGTAGTACACAAGTAAAAAATGGTAGAAGCCAGACAGTACATGATACACACAGACACACACACACACACACACACACACACACACACACACACACACACACACACACACACACACACACTCTCACCAGTATTGAGATTAGAACTCCTGCCTATCCAGTTATGTCTACTATAGTGTTACACAGTTACCGCATGCACTACAGAGCCTACTGATCTTTCAAATGGCCAAAGCTGCTGATAACTGCACAGCTGAGGTAAAGTATTACAGGTGGCAGAAAATCTGCCTTCAGTTTCACCATTGCATCATGTTAGTTCTTTCTATCTTGCCCTTCAAATAGCATTATAGCTTGGCACTTCACCAGGTTATTGCATCAATACGTTTGGCACACCTGGGAGCCGTTTACAGTACTTGTTCATCACAGAAGTAGCACCAGTACTTACTAGTTATGTCTACCCCTCCTGGCATGATTGAAGTGCTGTTTTCTGTGCTTTCACCCATTAACCTAGTGCACTTGTCCATTCTGAGGTACTGTTGCAACTGCCTCATGTACACAGACAACCCTCTCCTCTAAACTCCTAACACTCAGACCTGTGAGTGTTACCCATATATCACCAAATGTAGACATATGCACTCTCCAGCAAAGACTGAACTAGCAGGTCAGGCGGATCAAAATCAACACCTGCACCACACCATGTGGAACACATAGCTCACTATGACACCCATTTTGACAGCCATGACATACAGTGAAAAGCCACACACCCACCTTCACAGAGGCACTCTATGGACATTTACCTAAACAGCATAGATCAGCAAGACAGACACCACGACATGGCACATGCCAAAGGACACATATTTCACCTACATAGTGTGCCCCCCGACCTAAGTTCCTAAGGTTAACCACAGTGCACAATACAGTGATCATGGGTAACTCAATACTGAGGCACACACATATCCCAGTCACTAAGTTAAATATGGAGCAGGTAACAGCCAAATATCTATCATATGCCAGCATCCAACACATGACACAGCCAGTCATGGCACTCCACAACAACTACAAGTATCACTCTGTATCCAAGTGGGTGTGAATGACCTGGGACACACCTCCATGGACTACATGATAAGAGACATGGTTGAACTCTCTGATTATGTGGTCGAGGCAGGTATGACAGTAGCCCTGAGCAGTATACTGCCATCACCCAGAATGATGCTGCAGTACTTTCAACAGATGATTGACTGCAACATTGGCTTACGTGTTTTGTGTCATTCTCAGGGGATCCAGTATCTCTTTGCTTGGGATAACATGATTGACAGACCTCAATGACTTGCCATAGAAGTCCTACATCTGTAAGCCCTGGGTTTCCAGGTACTGGCTAAATGTCTTGCCACCCCTATATTGCCTTATTAGGCAGTGTTCCAAATGTAATTACCACCATAACAGCTACACATGTATGCTATCTGAGGGTCATGCTGCTCAGCAGTAGACATCTAACTGTCAGGATGCAGTCACTCAAATCACTCCTTGGAGTGGAGGACATTAACATTTCTTCTGTAACAGAGAGATGGTTCACAGCAGCAGACAGCAGCCCTGCAGTAACTGGATATGATGCATTCCACAGCTGTCAGCCACCAAACATGGACCACACAACACCTCCACAGGTCTCCATATTCATTACGGATAGGAACACCTCCAGACTAGTATTCTAGCATAATGCATCAGAGCTACTTCTGGTACAACTACTTTGGGGTAATAGTGCAATCCAGACCATAGCTTGCTATGGGTCCAAATCTATGTCCCTAGACTGTCAATGCACATTTCTCAACACCCTGCCATCTATGAAGATCCAACGCAACACTGACATAGTTGGAAACATGAACTACCCCTCCATCACCTTTGGAAGGTAGCCAAGTGTCAGTACAGTAGCCCATCACTTCCTGGAATTCATCATTTCTAATGCACTTGACCAGCTCATACTGAACCCAGTAGAGGATGCAACAACCTTGACCTGTGTTGACTACTTACATATGGGACTGTTGCTCATCCACAGTTGTCAATCCCTACCTGGTGAGATCCACACAAGCTGCAATCAACATGGAACTCAACATGTCAGCCACATCCCCCACAAAGGTAACCACCTCGCAAAACCTCGCCAAAGCTGACTTTGCAGCCATAAAAACAGGGGTGGATGACTTCACTGCACCCCTGGCAATGGGAAATAGTTGCATGACTGTCAAATCATACACATATCTACTGTACAAAAAGGTACATGAATGCATGGTACTAGCCATAGCCAACAGAACCCAGATACTGCCCTCCAAACACTGGGAGACAATGTGATGGCCCCCTGCCATTACTAAAGTATACAACAGAAGGAGGACACTGTTGCAGAAAAAGGTGGTGTCCCATGACTGTTGAACCCCTTATTAGCCTCAAACACAACTTGGGATCCCTCATGGAAACCCCTACAGGCATCTATGAAGGCAGAAATGCAGCAGACACTGATGACAATCACAAATGTCTTTGACAGTTGCATCAACAACCTCCACAGCATAAAATAGAAGTGTTGCGAGCTACTGCACAATGCTAATACCTATCGTGAGACAACAGATATTGGCCACAGTCTTGGCAACATATTCATTGTCAGTTTTACCCCTCTCTCCCCCTACAAGTGTACAATCACAATGGCAGATGAATGTCAGACACCCAGCAGTACTGCAGGCCAGGTTAGACCTGCATTGTCCACAGGCAAGAATGAGAATACAGCTTCCATGGGACACCAACATATCCATAGCTGTGTTCTACATGACATACAAACAGACCTTGGACCAAATCTGTGTGTCCTGGTCAGTCATAGCCTCATCTCAGGCTTTGTCCATCAAACATGGTACACTGCTACAGTCATCCATCTCCATAAAGGGGTAGCATCTACAGACCCTTAGCCTGACAAGTCTATTATGTAGGGGTATGGACTGCATCATCAGGGACCTGATTGACCAAAATATAGGTGATCTCCTAACTCTGGACCCACACAGTTTGGCTTTATGAATGGCAGATCATGCTTACTCAACCTGTTTGACATCGTTGACAGTCACCAGACTGTGTATGACAGTAAGGCACTACATACAGCCTACATCAATCTGTCCAAAGTTTGTGATACCATCCCTCAGTAAGGGATTATTAATAAACTCCACAAACTAGGCATCAACCCATATATCATTATTTATTTTGCAAAAATTGGTTCACAGAACACACAAGTATGACAGTGGCAAACTCCAGATCAGACTGGCAAGCAGTCACAAGTGGAGTCCCACAGGGATCAGTACTGAGTAGTGTCTTGTTCAGCATACTTCTCAGCAGTCCAGCCCAACACAGAGGGATTCTGGCTGACCAAGTTCACAGGGGACTGCAAGCTGGGAGCTATCATTAACTCCACAAGTGATGCACACATCCCACTGAAAGGCCTCACTAAGACCACTGAGACCACTGAGTGGTGTGGAAGCCATGCCCAGTAGCTTACCACAATATGCATCATCATCCCCCTTGGTGAAACACTCAGTTCCCAGTAAATACTACACTGATGAGAACCCAATGAACACTGTATGCATTATAATAGATCTCCTTCAAGCACCACATTGCCACTGTGGTCAGGAAGTCCTTCTATATGGCACATTGCATTACGAAGGGTTTTTTCTCCATGAAGATAGAGGTAATGATTTCTGTCTACTATTCCCTGATTAGACCACTCCTCAAGTATTATGGCTCATTTGCCATGTACCTCACTAGGCACCTGCTACAGCTGGGGAAGCCACAGAAGCACCTCACAAAGGGGTTCCTAGGTATTAAACACACATCCTACACAGACTCAGAAAAGCCTAGCTATTCTCTGTGTCATACCACCTAATTAGCAGCTATCTGTGCTTGACTTACAAAGCCATGTCTGACCCAGCTGGTTTAGAAATGCTACATATAAATCCATCCACACTTACACACTGTAGAGACCTCTACCTCAGTACCACAATCACCACAACATGCTGGTGGGACAGGTCCCTCACCAAGAGACTGCACGTTCCCTGGAATACACTTCATATACATGTCATGCAGAGTACCTAGCTGACCCTGTTCCAGAGAAATCTTGATGAGTGGATGGGTAATAGACAGTTCAACCCAAGGATCACTGCAGTGGCTATACCTGATACAGGCATTGGGACATAACATCAGGTGGCACAATGGCAGGGCCCTTCTATGTGCTAGGTTTGTTAAGGCTCCTGGCCCATTACCTACTACACACTTGTGAACCTATATAGGGAATGACATCAGCAAGACCGATAAAGAAGTGCAGTGGGTGTTTAACCTATCAAAATACTTTGTCCTACAAACAGACACACATACACTTGCCATATGTGAGAGTAGAACCCCTACCTAACTAGTGATTTGCATCATGGTGTTACCCAGTTATCACACTCTACAGAGTTTACTGGGATGAGACTTGGCCAGAGGTGCTGATATGGGGAATGACATCAGCAGGACTGACAAAGTAGGGCAATGGGTGGGAAACATATCACAATACTTCTACTTACAAACATACATATCCACACACACATTTGCTGGAAGAGTAGAACCCCTGCCAAACTAGTCATTTGTACTATAGTATAAAGCATTTATCACATGCACTACTGAGCTTATAGGGTTGACAGCTGGCCAAGGTTGCTGATAAGGGACTGACATCATCTGGAATGATAAGATGGGGCACTGTGAAGTACCGAGGGTGGGAATGGCATACAACTATTTCACCTATAAACAAACACACAACTCCCTTAGTCTTGTACACACAGCTGTCACACACACACACACACACACACACACACACACACACACACACACACACACACACACACACACACACACACACACACTCCTACATTTGCTAGAACTGAGATTAGAATTCATACCTAACTAGTTATTTGTTCCCTATTTTGTTCCTGCTGCAGCTGTTTCCGCAGGAACATATTGTGTATCATGGCACATACTATGACCATGTGTGCACATGTGGCTGGAGAGTACTGCAAGGCACCACCAGATATGTCAAGACGGCAGAACCGTGACTTGAGCATCCCAAACACATGCTCTATAATGATCCTGGTTTGTGCGTGTGCCTCATTATGGCATTCTTGTGTGAGTGTGTGTGCATTTCTGATGGGTGTCATCAGCCACAGCTCCAGTGCGTAGCCAGCATCCCCCACTAAATGGCCATACAGGATGTCCCCCCTGGCAAACCACTGTTACAGCTGTGAGGAATGCCAGATGTGGGACCCGTGATAGCTTCCAGGGCAGCCAGCACACACATTCATGATAATGCCCTGAGCATCACACATGACCTGGCAGTTGATGGAGTGGAACCCCTTGTGGTTTATGTAGACCCTACCCCAGTCAACAGGTGGTGCTTTGATGTGGATGTGCGTGCAGTGTATGGCACCCAGTTCCTCTGGGTAGTCTGCTACACAGTGGAAGAAATGCGTATTGTCAGTCATCTCCTCATGGGTGCTGGGGAATTTAATGTGCTCCTTGGCATGTGGTTGCATGGCATCCAGGAGCCGTATCCTGGATGCCGATGCCTGTGAGACCCCCATGATATTCCCAGTTGGTCTTTGGAAAGTACCTGTAGCTAGTATTCTTTATGCTACACATACCTTGGTATCCACTGGGATGGATTCCCCTCTGTTTGTTCTGGATGTGAGGCGAGGGCGGCACAGCTCCACAATTTGCTGCACTATGTCCCTGTCCATCCTCTAGCACTCTACTATCTCCAGATCATGTAGCTCCTAGTAGGATACCCTGGGCCTGAACACTCTTCTCCTCCTCCCCATAAGTCTGGGGCAGTTATCAGCATTGTCCTCTTCACCATCCTCATCCTCTTTGCACATACTGATGTATGAGAGTGACAGCAGCCCCTAACATTTTGTTAGTTTTGTCAGGTAAAAGTTCCCCATCTGTGTACACAGATGGTATAGAGTTTGTGGGAAAATAACAGATTGGAAGGTGTTTGCATATTATATAGTGGTGTGCTGCAGATGCTGTCTGTGTGATTGGCTGAGTATGATACATTCTGCCTGCCAGCTCTATTACTTGTATTTGAGTGCCTTTATTCTGCTATTTCCCTTTGTTTTCCTTTCCCCCTTCCCATCTCTGCCCCTTTTAAGCCCCAAGGCATGGCAAGCAAACCTGCTGCCTAAATGTAAACAGTGCTGCTATTTCCATGTTTTTTTTATTTTTGTTTTTGTTTAAGTCCCAGTGCGCGACACACAAACCCGTTTACCCAAGGTAAACACATTTTAGCAGAAATTGTGCTCCCCTGGCCACAAACATGGTCTTCATTTCATGGTGTAAGACATTACAGCCTCAGATACACACCCTTGCTTAGCTATGCTTAGCTAACCATAAACCCGGGCAATAGTGCACCAATGTGCTTACAGCAAGCATAACACACCCCCTTTTGATGTCATTTACTTCTCATGCTTATACAGCCATATTAGAGCACCTAAATGGTTAGGTGCAGTCTGACACTTAGCAGAAATTTGTGATTCAGTAATATTCCCCTCATTTTCATACCCCACTGCCTTACTCCATAGTTACTGCACTCACACTGAGTCTTTCCCCTTAGCAACAAGTGTTCTCTGGTATTTTTATTCTGCATGCCATTGACTATAATAGCAAAATGCAGATTTTCCTGAAAATTGCTTTTTCACATTTTTTTTTTATTTTTGGCATGATCCCGTTTGCGTGCCATTGTCCTATGCTTAAACGGATGAGATCAGCCAAAAAAAAAGTTTTATTTTATAAAATTTAAAATATTTTCATGCCAATGGATATATAGTTTGCCATTGGCATGCCTACTAACTATAATACATGCTTTCTTTCGAGCTGTCATGCCTCTATTTTTTAATGTGCAGAAATGTATTTGGCTACTAGCTGAATACATTTCTGCTTTGTACACTGTTCAGGCACGGACAACTGCCTGCTTCCTGGATCGCTAATTCACCTCATTTGCATGGTTTTCACCAGCAAATGAGGTAATTAGCATAAAGCAGTGTTGTCCATGCCAGAATAGTGCTGCCAAGCTGGTGCATGTCAGATTAGCTGTTTGCTGAATCGCTCGGCGGCTATATCCCATGCAGGAGTGGCTACACTGCTCCTACATGGAGATTTTGTGTTCCTGAATCCCAGGGTTAGTTTTTGGTGTATTTATCAGCATATAATTCTCCTCTGCCCAAATGGTAGATTTAGGCATGTTATTTTGCAGACATGCCTTAGCTGTAACACATGTAATCAGTTTACCCAATTTCAGATCGTCTGCATATAGACGGTATAACACCTAAGATGAAAAAGTTAGGTTTGAAAGATACAATTTAAACAAGTATAGGCCTAGGACAGAGCCCTATGAGACACCCAGACTGTAACCAAGGATTTCACCTGTCCAGTTGCTGTATGATACCTGCCATGTCCTATTTGTAAACTATGCAGCCTGTAAAGATAGGTGAAGGCTGTCAGCCTAGCCAGATAGAATTTTGGAGATAATTCTGTCATCTGTAAATATTAATGTAAACCACAGGCTTGTGTCTTAAATGGTAAAAATAGTGTTACATGTGGAACTGAAAAAACAATTAACAACAGTGCACTCTACTGACCAAGTAAAGCATGTTGTGACCCTTGGGTGAGCCATTAAGTCTAAAGTGAGGTATTCTGCCTATTGTTTTAAGGCCAGAGTTAATGGCCAGAATTTGCATGCATAAATGTCATTTATTGCTCTGGTTTCTGCCCAGAGGTGAAGAATGTAAATGTAGTTTCTGTTAGCCTGGGAATCCAGGGAAGTGTGAAGAATGATGTAATGTGAACCAGGAATGTGATTTTAAAAACAGAGAGAATCAGAGAGCATTAAGCGTTTTTATCTTGACCATCCATATGCAAGTTATCTTAGACTTGTGTTTTCTCTTAGAAATAGTTAGAAATTAGAAAGATTACACTAAATGTTTTATGTGATATCAGAACTGTACTACTGAACTATTTTAAGTATTTCTCTGATCTCTGAACTCCTGACTGGCACTGTGTAGTAAAACAGTATTGTCTTGTGTTTTGACTATTTGTTATTAATATTTTTAAAACCCTTTCAACTGTGGCTGTTTTTGTAGAGATAATTTAAGCTTTTTATAGTACTTGCATGCCTTTGGTAAAATTGTATAAAGCCACTCTAATAGTTTAGCCCTGAGCTATACTACCAACTGGATAATAATATTGCACAGTAATAATTGGACACCCTTTTAAGGGCCTTTGAGTAGCTAATAAATATTAGTGGGTGGTGGCAGCTAGTATTACCATATAGTCTGGGAAAAAGGGGCACAGCTGGAGAGCCTGCGCCAGCCTTCCCCAGGAGTGTCTGTGTGGTTGTATAAATACTTCTTAAAGTGTGTGCATGTGTGTGTGTGTGTGTGTGTGTGTGTGTGTGTGTGTGTGTGTGTGTGTGTGTGTGTGTGTGTGTGTGTGTGTGTGTGTGTGTGTGTGTGTGTGTGTTTTCAGCTACTTGGGCAGGGACATGAATTACTGCTTGGACAGAGACGGTGTTGGAGATTTTAGCTTGCCCACTAGGTTGAGATCTGGACCTTATAGCTGTGCCAGTGGGGAGTCTTATTGGGGACCTGGAGAGCAAGGGAGCAACCAGCCCTGGACTGACTGTGATCTCTGTGTGCTCTTAAGGGAAATTGCACTTTACTGTGTGTATTTGTTATCCTTTCCTCCTATATGAGACGCCCCTCACTGGTGTTAGCGGTGAGGGTTGAGGCTCCTTGATTGCTGGGCCAGGGCACAGGTATTACATATTAATTGTTTGGCAGTGGTGCAATATCCACACCACATATTAATTGGTTGGAAAATACTAACTGGCTTGTAGTGGTGTGGGTAGTGTGAATTCCTGTAGCTTGTGTACAGTGAGCTTTGAAGGTGTTTTGTAATCTAAATCAGCCATGCAGTGAATACTCAGAGTTCAGATCACAATTGTTTTATTTCTTTTGTTAGCTTAGTTAGTCAGGATGAGCAGGCAGCATGTCAGCAGAGGAATATGGAAAGCTGACAAGGAGCCAGCTGGCGGAGATGTGCCAGGCTAGGGGACTGGTGCATGGAAACCTGAATAAGCTAGACCTGATTGCAGCCTTGGTTACAGCTGCATCAGAAAACAGCAACCAGGAGGACAGTCAGACTGGCAGTGGAGATATAATACCCTCGGAGAATGGACAGCTCAACCTTTCTGCAGAGGGCTTAAAAATCTATCTGGAGCTAAAGAGACTTGAGTTGGAGGCCAGGCATTTGGAGATAAAAGCTGAGGAATAGGAGTGGCAGAGGAGGCATGAGAGGGAAATGCTGACTCTTCCCCAGAGTCATGCAGCTAATGGGGAAGGGAGTAACTGGACCCCAGATGCACAAAAGGTCAGTAAATTTCTTCCGCAGTTTAAAGAGGGGGATAATTTTGATAGTTTCATTCATATGTTTGAGAGGGAATGCAAACAGTATAGTGTTGACCAAAGGCTCTGGGTACAGTTCCTGACCCCCTTACTCCATGGTAAAGCTGTAACTGATTTGTCAAAAATGTCTGACGTTGCATGTTTTGATTATACTGCTGTTAAAAATCACTTGTTAGAATTGTTTAATCTAACACCTGAAACATGTAGTAAAAAGTTTTGTGAGCATAGATGCAAGGCAGATGAAAGTGTGTGTGAATATGTTGCTGCACTGAGCACTTATTTCCATAGGTGGGTGAGTGGATGTCAGGTCACCACTTTTGAAGGGCTGGCAGACCTTTTGGTGGGGGAACAAGCCCTTAGCACTTTGCCTGAGGACATGAGAATCTGGTTAGCTGATAGACAATGGGCTACTTCAGATGATTTGGGGAAGAAGGAAGACCTATACCTGGCAAGCAGGGCAGCCCTGCACAGGAAAGGGACCTCCGGTACTGATTATGGGTCTTAAGGAACCCATGGTGGGCAGCACAGAATGCCCCAACAGAATCTGCCAGTAGCAGGGGAAGCCACTAGTCCAGGTACACATCCAAGAGCTAGGGTTAAATGTTTTGAATGCAATCAGTGGGGCCATGTGGCATACAGGTGTCCACAAAGGCAAGGTGGGGAACAAAAGATGAGGGAGCCAGTAAGTGGGAAAGACAAGATGCCAATAGTAGGTTGTCTTGGGACAACAAGGGTACCAAATGACCACCAGAGGTTATATACTATTGTAGTGAATGGCAAAGAGGCCATTGCCAAGAGAGACACAGCCTCTGATATAACCATTGTAAAGCCTGCAATGGTTACAGAGGAGCACTACTTGCCTGGGCAGTCTACTCCAGTCAGGGCTTTACGAGAGATCCCATTCCAAATACCTTTGGCTAGGGTTCACCTTGACTGGGAGGGTGGAAAAGAAAGCCAGCAAGTAGGTGTGTTTGAGTATATACCTGTAGATATCCTGATAGGGAATGATTTTGATAGTGCAGTACCCTGTGCTTGTGCAGTTACACGCAGTCAGGCTTGGAGACAAGCAGGTAAGTCTGGTAGCCTGGGGGAGACCCAGACAGACTGCATACTAGCAGCCAGGACTGGTGAGGTAGTTACTTCAGGGAGGGAGATACCTTGTAGAAGTGAGACTGAAGGTGAGCCACAGCTGCTTGGGGTACTGATAGTCCCTTGGACAGAGTGACTGCAAAGGTAGAGGCGAGTAGCAGTACCCAAGCTGACAGTGAGGCACCACTGTCCAAGGATGCCAGACTTCCTGTAGAAAGGGAGCTGGGAAGGGTTACAAGGAGAGAGTTGAGACAGGCTCAGCTCCCAGAGCCTACATTGCAAGGCCTGAGGCAGGTTGCTAGGGAGACACCTGATTCTCAAAGAAAGGGGGAATCTGTATACTGGGACAATGGGTTATTATACAGAGATTGGACCCCTGAGGGAGGACTAGAAGGTGAGAGAGTACAGCAGTTGGTAGTGCCTAGAGCCTACCATCTGGCGCTTCTAGCCATAGCCCATGATATTAGCTTTGCAGATCATATGGGCATAAAATGTACAAAGAGGCATATTATGCAGAACTTCTATTGGCATGGAATTTCCAGAGATGTAACAGGGCACTGCAGGACCTGTGAGCAGTGCCAAAAGGTAGGCAAGGCAGGAGACAAGGTGAGAGCTCCTTTGATGCCTTTGCCTGTGATTGAGGAGCCATTTCAGAGGGTAGCTATGGATATTGTAGGGACTCTGAGTACCCCAAGTTCCACAGGGAAAAGTATACCCTAGTGATAGTGGATTATGCTACATGATACCCTGAGGCAGTGACTTTGTCCTCCATTGAGGCAGAAAATGTGGCAAATGCTTTGTTAGAGATTTTCAGCAGGGTAGGTTTCCCAAAAGAAATACTGACTGACAGAGGTGCCAATTTCATGTCAGACCTGCTGGCTTGTCTGTGGAAGTCCTGTAGGGTAAAGCACATGAAAACCACCCCCTACCATCCCCAGACTAATGGTCTTGTTGAGAGGTTAAACTCTACAATCAAGTCCATGCTATGGGCATTTGCAGATCAATTTAAGAGGGAGTGGGGCAAATATCTGCCCCATCTGTTGTTTGCTTACAGAGTGGTTCCCCAGGAACCCACAGGTTTTTTACCCTTTGTGTTGCTGTATGGGCATAGTGTGAGGGGACCTCTAGATTTAATTCAAGATGAGTGGAAAGGTGAGTGCGACTCTCACAAGGAGTCTGTTGTGGCATACGTCCTAAACCTCAGGACAAGGCTCAGGGAAATCATAGGCTTAGCCCAGGAGAACCTGGCAGAAGCCCAACAATGGAAAAAGGTGTGGTATGACAAGAATGTTCGCACTAGAGAGTATGCTGCGGGGCAGCAGGTAATGGTTCTCATTCCTGTCAGACACAACAAGCTGCAAGCAGCTTGGGTGGGACTCTACAAGGTGGTAAGAAAGGTAAGTGATGTTATCTACATGGTGAAACTGCTGGGCAGAAGGCAGGGGCACAAATTGTACCATGTTAACATGATGAAATCTTACCATGATAGGGAGGCCCTTATGCTGAGCATTTGCAGTGGATTGCAGGAGGAGTCTGAGGGAAATCTGGGGACTGATATCCTTAGTGAGGCTCGGGCTGACACCTCAGTGGAAGGGGTAGCAATGTCCCAGCAGCTATCTCCTACCCAGGTTCGAGAAATCCGAGCAGTGTTGCAGGAATTTGGGGACATGTTCACTGGCAAACCAGGGTGCACCCACCTGGGGCAGCACCAGGTGGATACAAGACCCCAAAGTCCTATTAGCCAGGCCCCTTATAGAGTGCTTGAGAGAGTCAGACTCTGAGGGAGGAAGTGCAAGAGATGTTGGAACTAGCGGTGATTCAAGAGTCCAACAGTCCCTGGGCCTCCCCAGCGGTGCTGGTGCCAAAGAAGGATGGCAGCACCAAGTTGTATGTGAACTACAGGAAATTAAATAGTCACACAGAGTCAGATGCTTACCCCATGCCTAGGATAGACAAGGCTCTAGAGCAGCTGGTTGGGGCTAAGTATCTTACAATCATTGATCTTACCAAGGGCTACTGGCAGGTGCCCTTGGCTCCCAGTGCTAGAGAGAAGTCAGCCTTTGTGATTCCTTTTGGCTTGTATGAGTTCACAAAGATGCCCTTTGGGATGAAGAATGCCCCAGCAACTTTCCAGAGGCTGGTAGATTATATCATGGCAAGAGCAGGAGGGTTTGCCCTTGCTTACCTAGATGATATTGCCATCTACAGCTATTCCTGTCCAGAGCACCTTCAGCATGTCTGGGAGGTGCTGGGCAGACTACAGAGGGCAGGGTTGACCATTCAGCCAAGCAAATATCAGGTGGGTATGGCAGAGGTCTCCTACCTAAGGCATAGAGTGGGGAGTGGTAAGATAAGGCCAGAATCTGACAAAGTAGAAGCCAGTCAGGCATGGCCTGCACCTCTTACTAAAAAGCAGTTGAGGACATTTTTAGGGTCAACAGGGTACTACAGAAAGTTTGTCCCAGTTATAGTACCATAGCTGCTCCCCTCGCAGACCTGACAAGGAAAAACAGGCGAAATAAGGTCATGTGGACCCCAGCATGTGAGCAGGCATTTCAGAAGCTTAAAGAAGCTTTGTGAGGACCCCCTGTGTTAGCCAGTCCAGATTACAGCAAAGAATTTGTTGTGCAGGTGGATGCTTCGAACCATGGGGTGGGTGTACTTAGCCAGATTTCTTCAGAGGGAGAAGAGCACCCAGCAATTTATCTCAGTCGTAGGTTCCAACCCAGGGAGAAATGCTATGCAGCTGTAGAAAAGGAATGTCTAGCCATAGTGTGGGCACTGTAGAAACTTCAGCCTTATCTGTATGGAAGGAAATTCACTGTTATGACAGATCACAACCCCCTAACATGGTTAAACAGAGACAGCCAGCAAATTGCTAAGTTGCTAAGATGGAGCCTGGGGTTGAAAGCATATATGTCCATGCAGCACCGCAGTGGGATTAGCAATGCCAATGCAGATGGTCTCTCAAGACAGGGAACAGGGTAAGGTATACTCAGATAGACCTAACTCCCTCAAGCAGCATTTCTCATGGATCACTTGAAAAACTAGCTTGAGTTCTCCAGGGGGGAGATATGTGAAGATTTGGTGAAGATAGGTAAAGGCTGCCAGCCTAGCCAGATAGAATTTTGGAGATAATTCTGTCATCTGTAAATATTAATGTAAACCACAGGCTTGTGTCTTAATTGGTAAAAATAGTGTTGCATTTGGAACTGAAAAAAAATGTAACAACAGTCCGCTCTACTGACCAAGTAAAACATGTTGTGACTCTTTGATGTTAAAACTCAGAGCCAGTAAGTTTAGAGTGAGGCATCCTGCTTATTGTTTTAAGACCAGAGTTAATGTACAGAATTTGCATGCATAAATGTCCTTTATTGCTCTGGTTTCTGCCCAGAGGTGAAGAATGTAAATGTAGTTTCTGTTAGCCTGGGAACCCATGTAATGTGAACCAGGAATGTGATTTTAAAAACAGAATCAGAGAGCATTAAGCATTTTTGTCTTTACCATCCAACTCATCAGCACTGTCTTGCTCCATATGTAAGTTATGTTAGACTTGTGTTTTCACTTAGAAATAGCTAGAAACTAGAACGATTAGACTAAGTGTTTTTCTGTGATGTCAGAACTGTACTACTGAATTATTTTAAGTATTTCTCTGTGATCTCTGAAATCTTGACTAGCACTGTGTAGTAAAAAAGTATTGTCTTGTGTTTTGACTATTTGTTATTAAATATTTTTAAAACCCTTTCAACTGTGGCTGTTTTTGTAGAGATAATTTAAGCTCTTTAGAGTACTTGCATGCCTTTGGTAAAAATGTACAAAGCCACTCTAATAGCTTTAGCCCTGGGCTATACTACCAACTGGATAATAATATTGCACAGTAATAATTGGACACCCTTTTAAGGGCCTTTGAGTAGCTGATAAATATTAGTGGGTGGTGGCAGCTGGTACTACCATATAGTCTGGGAAAAAGGGGCACAGCTAGACAGCCTGTGCCAGCCTTCCACAGGAGTGTCTGTATGGTTGTATAAACTCTTCTCAAAGTGTGTGTGTGTGTGTGTTTGTGTGTGTGTGTGTGTGTGTGTGTGTGTGTGTGTGTGTGTGTGTGTGTGTGTGTGTGTGTGTGTGTGTGTGTGTGTGTGCGTGTGAGCTACTTGGGCAGGGACACAAAGCACTGGTTGGACAGAGAGGGTGCTGGAGGTTTTAGCTTGCCCACTAGGCTGAGATCTGGACCTTATAGCTGTGCCAGTGGGGAGTCTTACTGGGGATCTGGAGAGCAAGGGAGCGACCAGCTCCGGACTGACTGTGATCTCTGTGTGCTCTTAAGGGAAATTGCACTTTACTGTGTGCATTTGTTAGCCTTTCCTCCTATATGAGATGCCCCTCACTGGTGTTAGTGGTGAGGATTGAGGCTCCTTGATTGTTGGGCCAGGGCACGGATGTCACACAGCCATCCATCTTATCAAGAGTACAGCAATACCTAGTTGTACTAGTTGCACTAATTTACTGATCAGTGTTTTGTGTATGACCCTGTCAAATGCTGTAGTTAAATCTATATAAATTACATCACAGCACATTTTTCATTCATAGCTGTTATTATATTGTTATAGAACATCATGTTATAGGTGGTAATAGATCTGTTTTCAACATATGCATGCTGATATATTTTTTCAAGTCCCAGTCTATCCAGTTCTGACAATAACTTATGCAATATTACCTTCTCCATTATTTTTCCACAGCATGAAAGTACACTTAAGGGTCTATATGACTCTGGGTTAGTCCTACTCCCATTTCCCTTAAAGACAGGCTTAATAAGTGCATGTCTCCAATCTTGAGGAATCTCCTCATATTTATATGACCTAGTGAATAATAGATATAATGGTACTGTAAGTTCTTGCTGAAGTGTTCTCATGTCGTTGTTTGGATCCAGTTTGCGCAGTTCTTTTTCAATATAATCTAATTTGATTTTAGTATGTGGAGTTACCATACCTCCCAACCATACTGAATTACTTGTTTTTTACCGAGTTTTTTGGGTCCAAATAATAGGGTGCCACGATTCCCAAGTGGCACCCCTTCATTTCTAAAATTTTTTAAAACATTTTCCACACTTTCAGAGCTGACGTCATCATGTGCACTATGATGTCAGTGCTGTCAGCCTGTCGGAATTGAGCTCAAGGGCTTTCCCGCCTGGCTAGCTGTTTGAAATCTGTCTGCGGCACAATGTGAAGGGCTTTCCTGGCTATTTCTGTGTGCATCTGCTGCACTGAAGAAACTTTCCTTTCTGCTGCTTACTGAAGGAAATGTATTAGGAGTTCAATGAACAAATGCTGCTTACTGAAGGAAATGTATTAGGAGTCGCTTATTTTCTGTGAACAAACGAATGCTACTTACTGACATACGAGCTGCATGGATGGAGTATGCTTCTTAGGTATCTACAGTACTGGTGTTTGTGTGTGTGTGTGTGTGTGTGTGTGTGTGTGTGTGTGTGTGTGTGTGTGTGTGTGTGTGTGTGTGTGCTTTTAGAAGACAAAGTCTTTTGTAAAATACTTTTTAAAAGCTGTTCTCCAAATAGAGTTTATTTCAAGTATAAAGTTGGTCTAAAAAAACAGTTTTCTATGGTTACAAATTTGGTGTAGACCCAGCAGCCATTGTTGCAGTGGAAGTTCTAGGTCTGATTCATGGGGGAATAAAGGAAGCTTTCTATTTATATAAGGACTGATTTGCATATTATATAGTATGTTTTGGATCAGACCGAGTGTACTATGCTTAACTAAAGCTTTGAAAATGAACCATTAATACTGGAACAATTATATAACTGCAAGTGGTATTTTTTTTTTATATCAAGGGAGTAGATAATACTTTTTAAGACTCCAGTGAATGAGAATTCAATAGCTGTACTGTTTTCATGAGGTTTATGATTATGTATGATTTTTCACTCTGTATTTCAGTTCTCAAGAGACTTCTCATCTGGACTATAGGTTGCGACTGCAGTTACACTTGTGGGACAGCTGTTTTTTTTGTGTGTGTGTGTGTGTGTGTGTGTGTAAATGCCCCCAAGTGAATAAGCCCAGTGGCTAGAAGAACTCATGCTCAAACCCTGTACCTTGGGTACAGGTATAAAGAGCCTAAAGTCCATAGCTGCCACCACCACTATAATATGCCTTATATTTTGGTTTTCAGGATTTTTGTGGCAGATCACTAAAGGATTGAATTCACTAAATAATGACAGGCATTTGAATTTCAGCCTTCATATTCTTCAGAAAATAAATGGTAACACAAACCTTTTATTCTAGCAATTTTCTAAGTTTATGAGATCAGTATTTGAAATGTGTCCCTGCTTTGGGGCTGTATTCCCCCATTATTGGCTTTGTCCAGGTTTTTTGTGTTAAGAGGTTGAGAGCTATGGTGGTGAGAAGTGAGAACTGAATTCACTAAATGATAGCCATTTAAGTTTCAGTCTTCACGTCTTTCAGGAAGCTGCTGATTTGGCCTAGTGGTATATTGCTCCAATTCTAGCTCACAGGGTCCTGCGTTCAAGACTTGGCAGTGAAATACATAGTGGTAACACAGCATTTTATTCTAGCAACTTTCCAAAATTATACAAGCAATGTTTAAAATGTGTCCCTGTTTTTTTTTTCTTTTGCCCCCCCCCAAAAAAAAAACTGAAATTGAAAATAAGTGCAAGAAGCTGTGGCTTACACTACAGTCATTCTATATATATATATATATATATATATATATATACACATACACATTTTTGTGTGTGTGACAGTAGACTTTTATGATGGAAATGTTCTGAATTGGGCAGTTTTGTCATTATTGGTTCATGCATTTTGTTTCATTGCCTAATGTCTACTGGATAAATGTTCAAACAATAAATTTTAAAATGCACTCTAACTTAAGTCTAACAAGTGTGCTGTATTATACAAGGAATACAATTTAATAAAGTCAGGAAGGTGTATCAAATAACGCATGTATGTTTCTTGTTTTGTGTGCAAGGGGCGTATGATTTGAAAACAGCCCAAAGGTAATCTTTATCCACCACTGGCCAAATGCATTTTCTTTGCATGTGGTGTGGGTTTCAATGTTGTTTCAATGAATATGAATTTCATGCCCAAAACTAGGCTTGGATGCTTTACACATTTCAATTTTTTAAAACAGGATATTTTTTCCATGAAGGTATTTACCCAAAAACTATTTTCATTCACAGTGACCTGACTATCCTTTCTATATGTGATTTGTGAAAAATATGTCCTAACACCAATACAATCTATACTATCTAGGAGGGCTGTCATTTCCCTACTAACAGTCAGAGAATCCTTGCGGGTGACATCAATTGTACCAACATGAATAAAAACAGATCCATTCTTCCTTACATTAAGGCATTCCAAGGCTTGTCGCACATCTTCTATTCTTGCTCCTGGCAAGCATAACACTATTCAATGTTCATTATCATCTCTGCAAATATAAGTATCATTTCCTCTAATAATTGAATCTCCAATTACAAGAATATCTTTGCTGGCCAGCTCTGAAGAATCTTCATCTTCTAATACAGCAATATCTGCTCTATTAATTGTTACAAATGATATATCTTCATCACTATTAGTCTTATTAATTCCACTGTTTTCATTATGTATTAAATTCTCATCCAGCTTGGTATTGTAGAATCCACAGCTTGAGCCATGTAGTCAACATATGTCTTTCTCTTCTTTTTTCTTACAATAATGTTCTTCAATCCTTCCACGCTCAATTTTGATTTCTTCCTTTTCACCTGCCCCTTGCCTCTTTTTTCTACCTTCTCCATTGGAAAATGATGCCTTTTTCTGATATAAAAATGTCGTCATTCCCTGTAACCTGTGTGTTACATAACAAAGTGATGTCCTTTTTACTACGTATTCTCTTTCCTTTACAGTCATTAATCAGTTTCTTTTTCTTCCTTGATATTTGCTGTGAACTTCTTCCTTTCTTTCTTTATTTTGTTTCCTTCTAAACAAACTAGATCTTCAGATTGCTGAATGCTTCCATCCAGGATTCCAAAGTTGTCAGAGGCATCGTCTTGTTTCATAGAGGTTGAATATTCTTTGCAGAAAATAGATTTCATTTCCAAAATGTGTTCTATTTGTTCTATGCCTAGCATTATTTAGTTAATCAGTCCCATCATTAATATACGAAAAGTACAGTTGTGTAGACTTACCATAAATGTAGATGTTCAAGTGTATTCGCTGTTGCAGTCATCACCTATGGGTTATCCCTGCTGTGGTAGCCCTTGGCTGGCCCGAATGCCAGAGTCAATGTTTTTCTGCATCAGCTGCTGTTGCCTGTAGTCTGACGTCAGGTTGTCAGTGCTATAAAGCAAGGCAGCCGACACCACTACATCAGTTTTTCTTGCCCTAACCCGTCAGAAGCACAAGGAAATATGATAAAGTAGTCCTGGTGGATAAAAGCCACTATGGGAAGCTTATGACCCCTAGGGAAAGAGGATATAAGGGGGAAGGAGGAAGAGAAACCAGAACTGCAACAGTGAATACATTCAAACATCTACATTTATGGTACGTGTACACAACTGTACTATGTTCTTTGTGTTTCACTGTTGCAGTCATCACCTGTGGGAGGATTCCCAAAGCTGAGGAGAGGGATGGAAGGATTAGTTAGAGTCCTAGGCATGGGTCAGCAAGCCCTGCAGAACTGCAGAGGCAAACCCTGCCCTAGACATAGAGAAAAGAGGTAGGTGGTAATGCTTTGTAAAGGTATGGACAGAGGTCAAGGTGGCAGCTTCCAAGATGTCCCTGGTGGGAACTTCTCAGAGGAATGCTGTGGAAGTGGAGGCTGCCCTAGTGGAATGGGTATGAATAGACTTAGGGGTGATTTCCCATGTAGTCTGTAGCAGAAATGGATACAGTGTGATATCCATTTGGAAATGGATTGCTTGGAAATGGGCTTCCCCACTGCCCCTGTGGCAAAGCTGACAAGAAGCTGGTCTATTTTTCTGAAGGGTTTAGTATGGTTCAGGTAGTATCTGAGTTGTCTGTGCACATCTAGTAAGTGCAGAATTATTTTCCCCTTGTTTTGAGGGTTAGGAAAGAAGTTGGGTAGATGTATGGCCTGGTTGAGGGCCACATCAGATACCACCTTGGGCATAAAGAGGGGTTAGTCCTCAGGGAGACACTGTCTGCATGGAAAATGATAAAGGGCCCAACGGCTATGAGTGTCTGAAGTTCTGAAACCCTTCTGGCTGAGGTGATAGCTAATAGGAAAGCAGTCTTCCAGGAGAGGTATCTCAATTCTGCTGAAGCAGCAGGTTCAAAGGGAGGTAAGGTTAGTTTTTCTAAAACATACTTCAGGTCTCAGGTTGGTGTGGGTGGCCTTCTGGAAGGTCTGATATTAGAAGCCCCTCTAAGGAATTGTTTAATCAAAGGATGTGAGAAGAGGGGCTGGTCTGAATCGAAATGAGCTGAAATGGCTAAGGCATGGATTTTAATAGAAGAGAAGGAGAGGCCACTATTGATTAACTCAGCTAGGTAGTCCAAGATAAGAGGGATGGAAGGCTGTGGGGTACTGCCCCCCTGTACTGGCTCAAGGAGCAGAATATTTTCCATTTCCCTGCTTAATATTTTCTGGTGCTGGGCCTTCTGGCCTCTGTGATAATGTCTAGCACTTGTTTGCTTAACAAGGACCCATTGATTGCTTTTAAAGTATCAGCCATGCTGACAGTTTGAGAGTCTGCAAGTCAGGGTGCAGCACCCCCCTCCCCCCACTTGGGTCAAGAGGTCTGAGACCAGGGGAAGCTGCCTGGGAGGCTGTAATATCAGGCTGTGCAGTAAAGGGTACCAATGTTGTCTGGGCCAATCTGGAGCAATGAAGATGGCTTTTGGTCTCTCCTCCCTTATCTTGATCAGCACCTTGGGAATAAGAGGCAGAGGAGGGAATGTGTACACAAAGAGGGAGTTCCAGGGGAAGGTCAAGGCATCCACCTTCCATGCTAGGTGGTGATACTCCCAGGTACAGAATTTTTCCAGCTGGTGGTTGAGGTGCAAAGCAAAGAGATCCACCTCCGGAGTTCCCCACTCCTGAATGACTTGCAAAAAGATTTTCCTGTGGAGCTGCCATTCATGGGGCTCCAGTCTCTGCTTAGGTGGTCTGCCAGGGTGTTGTTGACCCCTGGTAGGTATTGAGCAATTAGGTGTAAATCCATGGAGGTGGCTGTCAGCCAGAGGTTCATGGCTAGCCTGCACAGAGGGTAAGACTGGGTCCCTCCCTGTTTGCTGACATATCACATTACTGTGGTGTTGTCTGTTTTGATAAGGAGAACCCCCGGCCTGAGATGGGGTTTGAAGGATGTCAGAGCCCTTTGTACTGCCATCATTTCCTTCTGATTGATGTGTAAGGGAAGGTGCTGGGCATCCCAAACACCTTGGGTGCACCTGCTTGCAAGGTGAGCACCCCAAGCAATGTCTAAGGCGTCGGTGGTGATGGTCTGGCCGGTAGGGTGGAGGATGAGGGGAAGACCCTCGTTCTTGGCACAGGCCCCTGCTCACCAGAGAAACTTTGCCCTTATACAGGGGATCAGAGGGAGAGAGGTCACTAGAGGCTGAGAGTGCTGACACCAAATGTTCTTTAGATACCACTGAAGCTTCCTCATGTGAAGCCTGGCCAGAGGAATTAGAAGGATGCAAGATGCCATGTACTCCAAGGCTTGCAGGAACTTCCTCACAGTGAAGTGACTTCTGGAAGCTAGCTAAATAAAGTAGAGAGGCAGGAAACTCTGCTTTTCTGGGGATAGGAAGGCCATTTGGGATGCTGTGTCCAGCAGTGCTCCCAAGAAAATGATCTTCCTGGAGGGTGTTTGCTTTGATTTCTTTTCATTGATGGTGAACCCTAGGGAAGTTAGAAGGGCTTTGACAAAGAGAAGGTCCTGGAGCAGCTTTTCTTTGCACTCTGCCTAAATGAGGCAGTTGTCCAGATATGGGTAAATTTGTATATTTTTCTGTCTGCAAAATTCTATGGCCGGGGCTAAGCATTTGGAGAATACTCTGGATGCAGTAGATAAGTCAAAGGGTAGCACAGAGAACTGAAAGTGTTGTGAGCCTGCTCTGAAGTGCAAGAATTTCCTGCAGAATTCCCTTATGGGGATGTGGAGGTAGGTATCTTTTAGGTCTAGGGTCACTAGCCAGGCATTTTTTGTCAGCATAGGCAGCAGCTGCTGCAAAGTTAGCATTTTCAAATTGGGGACCATTGGGGTAGTGTTCAGAATGGATAGATCTAGGATGGGGCACCAAGTGCCCTCTTTCCTGGGAACAAGGAATAGCCTGGAATAAAAGCCTTTGCCTGTTTGATCTGAGGGGACAGGTTCTACTGCCCCTTGGGATATGAGAGTTTGTACCTGTTTCAATACCTCCGCCCACTGATTTGGAGGTATGTCTGGGTACCCTCTTGGAATTGGGAGTCCGTTGAAAGAGAATTTGTATCCCTGAAAAATGATCTTTAAGACCCATTGATCCTTTGTTACAGAAAGCCAATTTTCTTTGCAGAGAGAGAGCCTTCCTCCTAGCTTTTGGTGAGTGAAAGGCGGGCAAAGAGGGGAGAGGGAGTCATTGAGAGTTTTTGCCATAGAAGGGTGGCTTAGAACTCCCTGCCTTTGGGGCGGAAGTGGTCTACTGTTTGGTTCTCTGTTGCCCCTGGGATAGGGGCCTGAGTGGTCTGTCCCTGCGGGGCTTACCTTGGCCCTGTCTGCTAGGTGCAAGGAAGGACCAGTGCTTATAGGGAAAGTTCCTACCAAACCTGGGAGGTTGAACCTGAAATAAATCTTTTGCTGTTTGCATAGATTTTGCTTTATCTTCCATCTTTTTAAGCACCTCTTCTGCTTTTACTCCAAACAGGGGTGCATCAATTAGTTTAGACTTGACATGATCAGGGAGAGGATGTTCCTTTAACCATGCATGTCTCCTAATGACAGATCCTGACACTGCTGCCCTGTTTGAGGCTTCTATCCGTTGGTCTGAGAGAAATGGTAGTCAGGTGAGAAGACATTGTTTTTTATCTACATTCGGTAGTGCGAGAGGCCTCCTCGAAAGCCGGTGCCTGCATCATGGCTCCAGACTCAACCAAGGCAGAGACAGCCAAAGGCTTGGAAGACGAAAAAGATTTCTGCAGCATACCAGACTCCAAAAGGGTCTCAGTAGAGGTCTGCATAGATATTGAATCGGGTATCAGGGGCTGCAAAAGTGCCTCACTGAATTCCGGAGTACTGACGACCTGCTTAGCAGTAGAGTCATCGGAAGGCTTAGCCTTGTGTGGTCTGTCTCTTATCTTTATCTCTGTGTTTTTTCAGAATGTCCACAGATTGTTGGCTGATGAATGCCATTTCAGAATGCGAAGATGGAAAATGAAAATGCCTGTCTACAATAAGAGCTCTACGGCGAATGGTTCTCATGTTAAAGAGGGCACAGAACCGGCACGGCAATGGGGAATGTCGTGGTCTGGGCCTAAACAAGTGACACAGTATGAATGGAAGTCTCAGTGTGGAATCTGCTTTCCACAGGTGAGACAATTGTTAACTTTTTCTGACATTGGTTGGTGCAAGAAAAAAGCATCCCCAATGGGGTACTTAGCTTTAGATGTTTTCAGCTGAAATTCAAACACTGGTAGTGACAGACCGGCACACTTGCGAGCTGCTTCTACTACGGGCTCCATGGCAAAAAAGACTGGTGCAATGGCATCAGCTGCCTTTCTTTATAGCACTGATGACCTGATGTCAGACTACAGGTGACAGCAAAAGATGCATAAAAATATTGACTCTGGTATTTGGGCCGGCTGAGGGCTACCACAGCAGAGGTAACCCACAGGTGATGACTGCAACAATGAAACATGAAGAACATCAACAGTTCTCCAAGCCATGCCAATTCCATAAGTGGAATCATCATCATTAAGTCTAGATTTACTTCTAACAATGGTAAGCAAATCATCCAACTTTCGACATGAGTGTTATCAGCTGTTACCTTTAAATAGGCACAGCATTTATTACACTGTACAAGATATTTGTGCATTAGCAAATTGTTAATTGCATACTCATTTAAGGAATCCATATTCAGCTTCAAATGAATAAAATATTGCAAAAAGAATAATCAAAACAGTATCCACAGAATTTAAAGAGAACTTAAATCAACTTATATGACAAAAATCACATCAACAATATACAACTAAATAATAAAGTACAGTAAAGTTGTTCTGACCATACAAGTTCTACAAGCCAGACAATAGCTGTGATTCCTTTACACTCACTATTGCTCACAGTTGCACTTCTTTTTAACAGTAAAGCTAAATAAATCACAAACCAAAATAGGATTATTTCTCGTAGGTGATTTTATAGCACTTTGAGCTGTCCCATATTTTTCATGTTGTGGTTGCTAGGAAATCGATTAATCATTCTTGCTGGAGCAAAAATAGTGACTGCTTGAGACTACAGTGTGATATTCTTTGGTTAATTACTCCATTTTTTAATGTAATGAGGCAGCAGACTTCGGGTATATAATCTTGCGGCCTGCAGGGTGGGTTTGCTTTCCAAGTAGGGGTGTAGGCATGTTTTGATCTGTTGTCATCAAATATGTAATTTCTCAGTGATTGCCTCACAATCATTCATGGAGGAAGCTATATCTAGTCTTGTTGTCTGTCATTGTAGCTCCCCTAAAATATTGATAAGATGGGCAAAAAAAACCTTAAGTTCTGCATTTCACATTTAAATGCTGTTTCCTTTTAGAAAACAGTATCTTGAGTGAATTGTACTTTATAATAACATCAGAGAAAGATAACAGCTCCTTATCTTACTACTGTTGACATACAAGGAGAAATGGATTGGAGTCTGTGCCTGTAGGATAAAATCTGTACTTTACATTTGATAATCAGTTAAACGTTTTGGCTTTTGGGGTTGGCATAATGGTTAAGGTGTTTACCTCACAGACAAGGGGTAAAGGGTTTGATTCTCACTAAGGAGGAATTGGCTAGGCTTAAAATAGCCCACAGAGGCAACTAGCTTAGTGCTTAACTATGAACCTAATGCATCCAGGCCACAAACCTGGCACTGCTAGGGATAGACATGTTTGGGGTTGAGGTTGACATAATGGTTAAGGTGTTTATCTCACAAACACAAGATACAAAGTTTGATTCTCACCTTTGAGGGAAATGTCCCACAGGGGCAGTTATATTAATACTTACATATGCACTTTGGGACCAAAGGACAACTGCAGATAATGCAATCAACTTTGCATCTTTTAAGGAATAATACCTGAAAAAAACACCTACTTTCATCAGAGGATGAGTCTAGTGGATTTATTTTATTTGTAGCATCTGTTAACAGGTGAGTAGGCTGGTCATACTTCTCCTATTTGGCTATGTCCTGTGTTGTGTAGTGACTCACATTATTGTAAAGTTAGTAACTCTTCCTAACTTTACAATAATGTGCTACAACAGTACACATTCTTAAAACTATGATAGCTAACAAGCACATCATGTAAAATACAATGCATGTACATATTTACAGGAATATTAATTTATGACCCTAGCCCTGAATAGCATCCTGTCATCACCCAGAATTATACCACAGTACAAGGACAAAATGATTGACTTAAACAATTGGCTAAGCTTCTGGTGTCATTCTAAGGGGATCCAGTATCTGTCTGCCTGGGATGACATGATCAACAGACCACAATGTTTTTCCAGAGATGGCCTGCACCTGTCGCCCTTGGGATTCCGGATTCTGGCTAAGGCTCTTGCCACCCCTATAGTGCCTTTTTTAGGCAAGGTTCAAATGACAAATTCACCACTGTAACAAGTACAAGCAAGCAAAATTTGAGGGTAATGCTACTCAATGCTAGAAGTCTAAACCTCAAAATGCACTCACTCAAGGCACTCCTTAAAATGGAGAACATCGACATCTGTGCGATGACAGATACCTGGTTCAAGGCTCCAGAGAGCACCCCTGCATTACCAGGCTATAATTCATATCACACCTTTCGGCCACCTAACCTGGACCGAAACACTAAAGGCGGAGGCATGTCCATATTCATTAAGGATATCCACACCTCCAGGCTAGTTGCTCAGCATAATGCATCTGAGATTATCCAAGTGCAACTAACTCTGAGCAAGACCGCAATGCAAATTGTAGCTTGCTACAGATCCCCCACCATGCCACAGGATTCCCACTCCTCATTTCTTGTTACACTGGAAAATATTAGGGTACAACCCAACACACTAATAATGGGTGATTTCAACTACCCCATCACTAACTGGGAAAACTACTCATGTACCAACTCTTTTGCTGAACGTTTTCTGGAATTCATAAATTCCAATGCCTTGGATCAACTTATCCACACCCTCACCAGGGGCAGCAATATCCTAGACCCAGTCATTACCAACATGGGCGACCGGTGTTCCACACCAGAGGTCAATTCCTTTTTGGTCAGATGCGACCACAAGCTAATCACCCTAGACATCCTGCCCCCACCCCCCATTAGGGAAACCACTATAAAAAATTTCTCCAAAGCCAGCTTCATGCTTCTTAAGACAGAAGTGGCAAACTTCATGACACCCATGCAAATGGACAATAGAGGTACGACTGTTGAATCCTACACAAATGCACTTTATAAGCACTTACACGAGTGCATGGATCGTGCTATCCCTAACAGAACCAAGATGCTATCCCCCCAAAAAAGGAAGCCAATCTGATGGTCCCCTGCCATAAACAAACTCTATGACAGAAGAAAGAAACTATTGCAAAAAAGAGTAAAATCCCATGATTGGAAGAACTCCCTGGTCAGCCCCAGTAAGAAGCTGGGATCCCTCATAAAATCCTTCAAAGCTAGTTACGAAAACAAAATCGACACTGATTCTAAAGACAACCACAAAGCATTCTATGGCTATGTCAAGAATCTCAATGGCAACACTCAGATCTGCTATGAGTTACAGCATAATGGCACTAAATATACAGAAGCAACTGATATTGCCAACATCCTGGCAGATTAGTTCAGTACTAACTTTACCCCCCTCTTACCCCCTAAAGGGCCCATCTCTGTACCGGAAGAATGCAAAGTTCCTGTAATTATGGCTGCACAGGTAAAAAACACACTTTCTAAAGCCAAGAACACAGCATCCATGGGACCTGACAACATCCCAGGCTGCATTCTACATGAACTACAGAACAAATTGGCACCCCACCTAAGTACCATGTTCAATCATAGCCTCACCTCAGGCTTGGTGCCCACTGAATGGCGCACAGCAAAGGTTATCCCACACCACAAAAGGGGAGCCACCACAGACCCAGGAACTACTGCCCCATTAGCCTGACGAGCCTGGTCTGCAAGGCCATGGAATGCATCATCATGGAACTTATAAACAAAGACATTGGTTATCTCCAAATTCTGGACCCCACCCAGTTCGTGTTTGTAAAAGGTGGATCATGTCTCCTAAACCAGATAGACTTCTTTGAAGCAGTCACCAAAGCCGTAGAAGAGGGTAAGGTGGTTCACACAGCCTATCTAGATCTCGCTAAGGCTTTCAACACCATCCCCACTCTGGAATTAAAGATAAACTCACTAAACTAGGTATAAATCCCTATGTCACAAGAAGGGTTGCCAACTGGCTGACTGACAGAACCCACACTGTGAAAGTAGCAGGCTCCAAATCCAACTTCAGACCAGTGACAAGTGGAGTACCACAGGGTTAAGTCCTGGGTCCTCTCCTGTTTGGTATCTACTTCTCTGAACTACAGGCTAACACAGAATGTCTTTGACTAATGAAGTTCACAGATGACTGCATACTAGGAGCCATAATTGAAACTCCTAATGATGTGGACATCCTACAAAAGGGCCTCACTGAGACAGATGCCTGGTGTCAAAGCCATGGCCTCAAGCTCAATGTCAAAAAGTGCATTGTCATCCCCTTTGGTAAAAACTCTGTACCCATTAACTACCACATAGGCAGTAGTCTACTTAACACCAAACATATGATAAGAGACCTTGGAACACAGGTGGACAGTAGTCTCTCCTTTGATAATCATATCACCACAGTAGTCGGGAAATCCTGCTACGTGGCGCACCTCATCATAAAAGGTTTCTTATCCAGAAAAAAGAGGTCATTGTTCCCCTCTACTTGTCACTCATTAGACCCATTATAGAGTACAATGCCCCTTTTGGTATGTACCTCACAAGACATCTACAACAACTGAAAAGGCTGCAGAAATACCTCACAAAAAGGATTACCAGCCTCAAACAGATGCCCTACACAGACCGTCTCAAAAAACTCCACCTTTACTCCGTTGCATATCGCCTATTCAGAGGCAATCTCTGCCTAACATACAAAGTTATGTCAAACCCAGAGCTGTTGGACATGCTCCACTTAAAGAAATCCCAATCCCTATGAGTTACATGCTCTAGGGACCTAAACCTTGTAACCTCAATAAACAGAACATGCTGGAGGGATAGAATCCTGTCCCAGAGACTTCCCATACTCTGGAACAAACTACCTATCTATATCAAACAAAGCTCCTCATTAGCACTCTTCAAGAAAAATCTTGATGATTGGATGGGAAATAGGAAATTCACCCCAGGGATCACTTCTGTGGCTCTGCTCGACAGGGGCACAGGAAAATAATTTTCTTGGGTGGTGAAAGCCAGGGTACCTTTTTGGCTAGGCTTGTATAGGCCCTAGGGCCAATAGCCTAGCATCTACCTATGAACCTGTATAATTAAAGAGATATGAGATACAAATACAGTTTGATTTAGCTAGCTGTATGAATAAAGATGTTATAACTAATATATACAAAAAATAAGCCATTGTGTTTGCACATTGTACAGTCTAGTCTGTTTACAGATAGACTATTGTAATTCATTTCACACAGGGCTTGAAAATGACATTATGAGACATTTGCAAGACATGCAAAATGCTGCAGTGTGTTAATGTGTGGAAGTTATAACTCCTGTCCTAAGATGTATGCCCTGGTTGCCAGTGGCCAACAGGCCAGAATTTAAGGTTTTGCTTTTAACATAGCAACCTCTACATGGAGTAGGTCCTTCTTGCAAGAAACAGTTGCTGGTACCCAGTCAGTCATTTTGACTTAATTTTTCCAGTGTGGAATTGCTGGTGATCCCTAGGTTTAAGTTTGTTGTATATCTTATTTCTTTCTGAGTCTACTTTGGAGCTATTTAACAAGTCCTTTAAAACTCATCTTTTTCAGAGAGTCCATTCTTACAGGTAGAATGTTCTGTGATTTTTTTAGCTGATTAATTTATCATGCATTCATTCTCGGATTACATTATCAGTTTAACCAAAGGTCACAGAGGAGCCAGAACCTATCCTTGCACTCAGTGTGCACAAGAAATAGAAGTGTATCCTGTGTGGAACACTAACACATACATACACACATCTTCACTTTCTCACAGCATGTACACCTACGAACAGTTTTAGGGGATCATAAAACCTACTGTATGTATTAAAGATATAAGAAGAAACTGAAGTATCTCGCAAAAAACAAGCTGTCACAGGGAAGACATGCAGACTCTTCACATATGGCACCACCCCAGCCACTACTGTTCAGATTGGTGATAGACAACATTAGCAAACAGGTCTATGGAGAAAGATCAACAAATCTTCTATATGTATATGATGTGGAATTACATGCAGGTTCTGAGTGAGCATGCTAGATTAAGGGTACGGTTTCCAGGGGGCTACTGCAGATATGAATGCAAAATATCATCAGGTGCTCCATGGCTAGAATGACTTGTCAGCCATTGAGGTATAGTGATGCTTTCCAATACATGTATTAAACCTAATTTACTATAGGCTTTTCCTACTATTTACAGAGTCTAAACTCAATGTGATTATGGGTATTTAAGTGCAACTAACAAAGCTGAACTCCGTCATCATGTCTTTTTAAAGGAAATATCTTTTGATGCATTTACTTTGGCTGGGATTTAGAAAGAGGTGAGGTCACAGCCAGCCCACCTCTGTTTACTGTATGGGCACAAAGAGCCCTGATGCTCATTAATAATAAACAGCAAGGTAAATTAATGCAAGGAGGCAAGCTTATT
The DNA here is from genome assembly GCF_019279795.1 of Protopterus annectens. Classification (NCBI taxonomy): domain Eukaryota; kingdom Metazoa; phylum Chordata; order Ceratodontiformes; family Protopteridae; genus Protopterus; species Protopterus annectens. The sequence goes on from NC_056727.1 coordinate 351,913,843, forward strand.
AAATATCCAGCCCATGGTTACAGTGGGGCCTTCCAGAATAATACATAGAAATAAAGGTGTGGCTGCAGAGAAAGATGACCACAAGAAGGACTCGTTCATTGTACGTGTACATCGATGAAGCTGTACACAATCCTGTTTACAAAGTAGCAGCAAGATGGAGTAGACACCTGGAGCCCTTAAAGGGCCATAATTCAGATGTGCTCATCTATTATTTACCAAATTAAAGGATGGAAATGGGAACATAGGAAAGTGATGAAATGGAGGAAGCAAATATAATTAGTATGGTAATCAATAAAAGTTGGCTTTATTTGAAGATGATATTTTGTACCTGATAAAACCAGAAAAGGACAGTAGTGTTGTAGACCATTCTGAGACAGTTTCAAGTCTCTTCAGGACATAAAATGAATGAAGACAAAACAAAGGCTATAGCTGTAAATTATGTACCCACACGTGAATTGATTCAGCATTACCCATATTTCTGGAGACACGATAAAATTAAGTTTTTAGGAGTATGGGTTAAAAGGTTCTGTTATGGCAGCTAAGGATATGTGGAAAGAATCTAAACAAAAGATAATACAAAAACTGAGAAGCTGGAAGCTCTTGTTTATGGATATGGATAGCAAGATACAAATAGTGAAAAATGTTTTAGTCCCTTAAACGTTTATGTAATGGTCAAGCATGTTATACCGTAATTAATAAATAGTTGAAGAATTTTATCTGTGAGGGGAAGAGAGCAAGCATCAAGTCAGATAAGTTGATCCTTCCAATACAACAAGACAGTTTAGGGTTACCTGATGATTTGAAGGGATATTTTAGAACTACACAATTATGGCTCATACACCTAACACAGGCAGAAAGCTATAATTCAAAGTGGAAATAGATGATGATGAAGCAGGAGAGAAATTAAAGAAATAAAGAGAGGGTAGGATTTTGGATGCAGATCCTTAAGGAGAATAACAACAGCCATACAGAATATCATGTTCAGAGAGTAGCAGGAAGTATTCTAAGAACTAAGCCAAACTGAGAATGCTGAAAGGATAATCTGCCTAAAGGGATAAATAAATACATACATACAAATATTTCAAGCATGGGCATTAATGCCCTTCTAGCTGGTCAGTATGTTCCTATAATAAGTGTCCAGGATGTTCTTAAAAATATCTAAACTAGTACTTGCTTTAATGTCATTTGGTAGTCTGTTCCATGCATTAGCTACTCTGTCAGAGACCCAATTAGTACATTTCTCATTCCTATAGAATCTCCTACATAGGTAGTCTGATGATTCTCTAGTACTTTTTAATAACCCCAAACATTCCCAGAGGTAATTGTCTCTAAATGCCCTATACACTTGAATAAGATCTCCTCTTAGATATCTATAAGATACACTGTACAAATTCAAATATTTTAGTCTTTCATAATAACTTAGATTTTCACATCCATGGATGCCCTTGGTACATTTCCGCTGTACTCTTTCCAGTTTACTCATGCTTGTTTTCTTATAGGGTTTCCATATTGTTATTCCATACTCCAGTTTGGGTCTAATGCAACTAACAAATGATGACTTCATCATTTTTGATTTCCTAGACTTTATAAATCTTTTTATACAACCTATAGTTCTATAACTATCATTAACCAATTGGTTGATTTGATTAGAAAAACATAGCTGAAGCTACCCATATACACAGGTCCTTAAATGAATGCAATTAAGAATACAATGAACAGGTAAGATGTGGCCAGAACTGACTGGAGAAAACTGGAAAAGAAACCAAGATATTGGTAGCAAAAAACTTAAAAGGGAAAGGCAATAGAATGGGAAGAAGTCAAAAAGACATTTGGACTGCAGGCTAGAGACTGCCTTCCATATCAGGGATTGGTATCAGAGTATAAGCAAAGATAAAGAGATATGGGAATCCTAAGTGAAAGACCTGCTCTGGTAGAGTTTTCAAATAAATCTAGAACAGAAGCTGCTGTTAAAAAAGGAATAATTAGTAAGGCATGTAAAGTATTTTATCTTAACTATAGAAACAAATCACAGGTGTTTAGAAAATTTTAGGAAGAGAAACTGGATAAGCAATTCACAACGAAACAATGTGGGGACATATATGTCTCCCAAATATGCAACAAAGTCTAGAAGATTTAAGATGTTTGCCTGGAAGTGTTTGCATGGGTACTTTTATACCCCAAGTAGACTCCAAATACTTTTTCCTTAGGTAGACTGCAAATGTTGGAAGTGCAATGGGAAAGAAACAGATATCTGAGAGCATAGCTTCTGGAGTGTAATGAGTTGGCAGGCTTTAAAAATTCCACACAAAGTACTCTATGAGGAATACTAGGCGAGCAAATGAGTGTATCTTAGGAAATTATATATATATATATATATATATATATATATATATATATATATATATATATATATATATATATATATATTTGAGGTGGGATACAGAATCTGAATTCCTAGACATAGTAAGGCCTTGTTAAGTTTAATGCTGGTGGTTGACAAAATAGCAATTACTAGAAAATGGAAATCAAAGTCTAAACCAAGACTACTTGAAGCAGTGAATATTGTAACATAGATAAAATAATAGGAAGTGAGATCGTTAGAAAAGGGTAGGAGTAAATTACAAAAAAACAAATGGAACTTTTCAGAATAATACTTTCAGAAAATGTGTTTTGGAGGAAGAATAAGGTTTAAGAGAAGGCAGGAAATGAACAATTTATGTAATGTTGGTTTTATTATGTTCTATAGAACAATATATGTCATGTATAATGTTTGTAAATATAAACATGTTAATATGGTTTGATAACTTTTATATAAATGTAAGTATGCCTATCTCACAAGGGATAATTAAATAAAGCATTCTTTTTTTTACATACGCTCTATATCCTAAACAATCATTTAATTAATACTGAACCTTCCATAATAACTATTAAACACTAACCAAATCAAGCTCCTCAACTCACCTTTGGTCCTGTGCCGACCAATACCATTAAAATCTACTTAAACAGTAAAATGTACTTCACTAACAGCAGGCAACATATCCTCAGAATGTCTTCAAATTGCTGACAGTGTCATAGCATACTCTGTTTCCTTACTAGGTGAACACTATATCAAAGAATCTTATGCATTAACACTATTGAAACAGTTTTCCATTGCCTCATTACACAAAGCAGGCACCTCTATTGAACTCACTAACTGCAGACCTATAGCTATCTGACCTCCTCTCTCATAAGTCCTAGAAAGAAGCATAGACACACACACACACACACACACACACACACACACACACACACACACACACACACACACACACACACACACAATCCACTTAATGACTAAATTGTTCGACCCAACTCAACATATATACAGGACAGGTCATAGTACCGAAGTAGCATTGGCATCTTTCCTTAATATGGTTAAACACTAACCAAGAAAAACTAGTAGTAGCATCACTGTTTCTTAAACTAGCCAAGAAATCTGTTGTAGTTTCACATCTAAATAGATCAACTGAACTACACTTAAAAGACTACGCTAAAATTACTCTTAAGCTGCTTTGCCTCCCCGCCCCATTCCCAGAGTGTTCACTGGCAAAGCACCCATTCTTCCTTCTTTTCAGTGCCAGAAGGTGTATACCAAGGATCCATTCTGTCTCCAATATTATTTAACATTTTTGTAAATGGTACATAGACATCAGTCAATATAACGCAGCAGTATTGCCCAACATCTTGATGACTCAATCATAATTTGCTCTACACAATCCCTAATCCTACTTCAAAACCTTTCTCAAAAAAAAACTTCTCTGTACAAAAGTGACTAGGAAACTTACAACTGCTACTCAATCCCAAGAATGCAAGGAAATCAAAGCTTGTATTAGTTGTCCATAAAAGCAATACAGAAACACCAAAGAAATATATATCAGCACACAAAACAAAACATCTATTGAGAACATAACTCAAACCAAACTACTAGGAGTCATCACTGACCACAACCTAAAATCTGACATGCACATCAATTACGTTGTAAAAAAAACATAAAATAAGTCTAACAGAGAAAACAAACAATTTCTTACAAAACAGCTGCCTATTAAATATTCCATCTTTTCCTGATATCCCAGTCTCCATTATGCATCTTCCACTCTAGCAAATATCAAACCAACACTCTCTAAAAGTCTAGAATAAACATGCAGTATAACAGCTAAGTTTGCAAGAAACCACCAAAATGGAACTTACCATTGCATCACGCTAGATGCTTAATTGACTTTTACTACAAAACTCATTAGCTCTCTTCCAGTTCAAAATGTTTTACAATGTCCTATACAAACAGGAGAGATGTCCTTCCTTACAAACCCTAGTAAAACTATACACTCCCACCAGACTTTTTAGACCTGAAAATCAAAACTCTCAAAGAAAACAAAGGTAAAAAGGAGAGTTACCACTGTGGTTATTCAGTTTTTGTATTGTTAGTAGGTAGTTATTTTCCACATGACTGCTTTCCCTAACAGTTCATCGCTTGGTATGTTGCTACTGAGATAAACATGTGCATTATCTGTAACTTGTTAGTGTATGGCTATGTGTGTCTTCCACTGCACCACATCAGACAAGAAATCAGTCTCAAACAATTCATAATATCATTAAAGAATCATCTTCTTACTGAGTAGGTATGTGCCTAGGCCATACTGCATTGATTCTGTCTTTATCAACAAACCACATTCTACCTAAGAACTTATCTAAACAAATACCATAACTGCTTTTCTTTTTCCTCTTGCCTCCCAATTTCCTTATCTCAGTAGAAACACATGGATCACACTAAAACAATTTGTATTCCTTGTTCTCTGGCTTTACTTCTCCATTTATCTTCTTCTTTCATCTCTAAATATCATCCCTAATTACATTGTCTTTCCCTAACTAAAATTCATCTTTTATATACTCAATACATCTTTGAATCACTGTCAGCCAAACTGATACTTCACTTTCCCTATGAACTTGCATATTTACCCATGATTATCCTATGTATTTTTATAATTACTTAGTGAACCTTACACTTTCTTATTGCTAATCTTTCTTTTTATAACCTCCTTCTTTTCTCCTAAAATTTACTTTGTAAGAATGTGTAAACCACAACTAGTAATTGTTAGACTACACATAACTGGAAACTGTATGTCATGTTTACTCTTCTGATTTTCTATTCTATAAGTTGTTATTATCTGTAATTTGTTAGTTCACCTGGAGCTTTTCTCCCTAGACCTCTGGTGAAAAGGTAGAATAGCCAGATGGACTCTTCAGTAAATAAATGAAAAAATAAATAAATAAATGCACTATCTATCTGACTACCTTAACAGAACAGTTATATTTACATTGTTGTTTACAATAGTTACAGAAACAGTTCATTCTACAAATTTACAATACTACTGATATTATTTTATTTTACGTTTGTCACTTTGAGGTACCATTACAACAAGAACTGCCTATGTTGCTATTATACAAGATATATATACACACACACACACACACACACACAC
>NC_056727.1:351924358-351943231 GCF_019279795.1 Protopterus annectens
CCAAACTGGAGGCTAAGCTCTCTCAACTCAGTACTGGCGTAACCAGTCAGGAGGAGAAGGAAACCACACTCACTACAATTCCAGTCTCACATAGACCTACCACAACAGCAAACCAAACACATAAACACACAAAAACATACTCAGAGGCTCTAAATAAAAATCTGCCTAAGCAACAGAAACCTCCAAAGCAGACACCCAAGCAACCGCTACCCCAAAACAAAACACGTGCAACACATAGCTCACAAAGCCAGTGTGCCGAACAGTCACAGCCCTTAACGCTAAACAACACACCTGATACACTTGTAATAGGTGACTCTATCGTCAGGGACACTGACGTCCTGCTCACCAGGCTGAACAAGGAGAAGGTCATGGTGAGCTGCCTGTTGGGCGCTAGGATATGCCACATAACACAAGCACTCAGGTCACTCCAAGGCAAGTACAAATATGACTCAGTCATTGTCCATGCTGGTGTGAATGACCTGAGACGTACCTCCCTGGACTACATGAAAAGAGACATAGAGGAGCTCTCTGAGCATGCAGCCCAGGCCGGTATGACCCTGACCTTGAGTAGCATCTTACCCTCACCAAGAATGATGCCACAATATGAAGACAAGATGATCAATTTCAACAATTGGCTTAAGTATTGGTGTCATTCAAAGGGGATCCAATGCCTGTTAGCCTGGGATGACATGCTCGACAAGCCATGATGCTTCGCTAGGGACGGCTTGCACCTGTCACCCCTGGGCTTTCAGATATTGGCAAAGGCTCTTGCCATCCCCATAGTGCCTTTTTTAGGCAAGGCTCAAAAGACAAACCCACCTCCATAGGTAGCACAAGGGATAACAAACTAAGAGTAATGCTACTCAATGCCAGAAGTCTAAACCTCAAGATGCACACACTCAAAACTCTCCTTAGCATGGAGAACATCGATATCTGTGCAGTAACAGAAACCTGGTTCAAGGCTCCCAAGAGCACTCCAACACTAGCAGGTTATACTTCATACCATGTTTTTCGGCCCCAAAACTTGGACCGAACCACAAAAGGAGGGGGAGTATCAATATTCGTCAAAGATACCCACACCTCCAGGTTGGTGGCACAGCATGAAGCATCAGAGACTATCCATGTGCAACTAACAGTGGGTAAAACTACCTTCCAGTTTATAGCCTGCTACAGACCACCCTCCCAAACCCAGGAACCCCACTCGGCCTTCCTGAGAACACTGGAAAATATGAAGGTCTCTCCAAACACCATTATATTGGGTGACTTCAACTACCCAAACATACTCTAGCTCCAACACCCTAGCCCAAAGGTTCCTAGAATTTATAAACTCAAATGATATGGAACAACTTGTTACCACTCCCACAAGAGGGGAAAATATACTGGACCTGATCATCACCAACATGGGGACTCTATGCTCCACACCAGAAGTGTGTCCCTCACTGGTAAGATCAGACCATAAACTAATCTCACTAGATATTCACATCCCGACCCCAGCCCCCGCCCAGAAAACCACAGTGAAAAACATCTCTAAAGCAAATTTCACACTCCTCAAAACCGAGGTGGAATCCTTCAAAGCCCCCGGGCCTGTGGAAAATATTGCCCAGACCGCAGAATCCTTTATAAACGCATTCTATGAACACCTTCAGGAATGCATGGATCATGCAATCCCAAACAAAACCAAGACCCAATCCTCCAAAGGCAGGTGTCCTGTCTGGTGGACCCCAGTCATAAACAAACTATACAATAGAAGGGTGAAGCTACTACATGATAGAGCAAAATCCCAAAAAGGAAGGCATCTCTGATCAGTATTAGCAAAAAACTATGGGCACTCATAAAATCGTCTAAGGCCAGCTTCGAGAGAAAAATTGCACAGGACACTAAGGATAATCACAAGGCTTTCTTTAGTTATGTTAGGAACCTGGGTGGGAATTCCCAGATATGCTCAGAATTAGTCCAAAATGACAAAAATACACGAACCCACATCTCCTTTGTCACATTTCTATATAAATCATGTTGCTATTCACAAATGACATATAGTTATTTAAAAAATTCCAGATAGCTGGGCTGACAGTATTCCCCGTTTGTCACACTCTTCATTGAATGGGCACAAGACTGACATCTGTAACACTGTCAAAACATAGAAAGAGGAAAGTCAACAGGTGTTGTGCATGCTCTGAGGAGTAACTCCACAGCAGGTGAAACCAAACACAAATGTTTTTATGAGGGGGTAACCCCAATATGCCCATCCATGCACTCCCTGACAACCCTGGGGAAGTGGAATACTCCCCTACCTGGGAATTGCTGATCACAAGTACATGTACACCATAAGTTTTTGTCAACCAAATTATGCCAACCAAACAGACATCAATGTTGTGTCTGTTTGAGCAAATTAAAAAACTATATATAAATATATATATATATATATATATATATATATATATATATATATACATGTATACAGAGATAAGTAAAGAGATGAGAAAATGAGAATAGGCATATAGATCTATAGATATACATATATACACACATATATAGATATATAGATAAATATATATAGATATGTACTGTATACACACACACACTGATATATATATGATATAGATACAGTTACAGAGCTAGACTATAGATATATATATATATATATATATATATATATATATATATATATATATATATATAAAGAGACAAGCAGAAAAAAAGTGAATTTAAAAGTATCAAAATAACAAACAATGAAAAAAAAACACATTCCCCCAGATTCATGAAACTCCATGCAAGAATAAGATTATTCTTGCATGGAGTGTTTCATGTCCTTTTAGAACAGCAGCACACCTTGCATATTCATGAAGGTGCACTGCTGTTTAACCTATACAGACACGAACTGTGAACAAGTGCAGGGGGTGTGTCCTTGTAGTGCACGGACACTAAACACACCCCCTGCACTCAGAAAGTGCCGTATGGCACTTTCTAAGCCGAACTGGCATAATATTAGAGCTTTGCTCTAATATTATGCCAGTATTTCAGTGTCCACAGACACTGAAATGATAAAATGATCATTTCAATGTCTGCCAACACTGAAATAAAAATGGCCATAACAAAGCAATGCAGGGGGTGTTTTACAGGTTTTGTGACCCATCCCCTGCATTGCTAAAGTGCCGCGTGGCACTCACATCTCTCAACCTCTCAGTACAAGAAACTGGACAAAGCCAAACATAATGGGGGACAAAAGCCCCAAAAATAGGGACAAATTTTAAATAGTGCTTTGATAAACCACTAAAAAGTGGCTACAATAAAAGAGGTTGTGTTAAAATACATTTTCCAAAAGATATGAAGTACTAAACTCAAATATTGGTCATCAGACCTCTCAACCTCTTAGAGCAAAAACTCTGGACAAAGCCTAAAATGATGGAGGGACAAAGAGGGACAGATGTTAAATATTGCTCTCACACACTTAGAAAGTTGATAGATAACAGGATATGGTTTAGCAGGAGTCCCTGTAGGATAGAAGCCTGAAAGCCAAATCAATGTCAGTATTTCACAATTGCAGTCCAAAGTAGTTGTCAGAACACCACAATACACACCCATATAACCTAATAATATCATAATATATAAACTTTTTTTCCAGTAGCCTAAGGAATGTTTAAGTGTAGTTAAGTGGGCGTGCACATTATGGGCATCTGCTAAGCATAGCTTAAACATCCCATAGGAGCTAAATGCAAATAGACAGATGACATTTCCAAACTGAGGTAGTGTAGTGTAGTGGTTAGAGTCATGGCTTTATAAGCATGCCTTCACGGCGTGAGTTCAAAGACAGGCAATTAATTTTCCAATGTGAAAGTAGTGTTAAAATTATTTTAGTAAACTTAAATTATGTAGCAATTTTTTTTTGTCAACCAGGGTAGTGCAGCAGTTCCAAAAGTGAGATGTCAGTGTAGAAAAGTTGTGAAACCCCCATATAAACGCAAGTGCCCCATACAGTATAGTCACACAAGAATATAAGTTAATGAAAGCACATAGGGGGATTCATGGAAGGTAAATGTAAAATTATAATGTGTATATAAATATTATTTTATAATAAAGATATATAAGTATAATATGCTTAAATGTGCCTTAGCACTCTGTATCCATCAGACCTTGTTCAGCAACAAAATGTCAGCCCTGCCAAGTCTCGAACCTGGATGCTTCAAGCAAAATGCCTCACCTCTGAGCTGTGAAAAACTGATATGCTTTAACAAACAGTACATGCATTCAATGAGTCAACTCAATCAACACAAAAAGCATGGAGAACATCACTGTCATTTAACCCAAGATCAACACTACAGGTTATACCATACCATGTTTTTGCCCCAAAACTTGGACCGAACCACAAAAGGAGGGAGTATCAATATTCCAAAGATACCCACACCTCCAGGTTGGTGGCACAGCATGAAGCATCAGAGACTATCCATGTGCAACTAACAGTGGGTAAAACTGCCTTCCAGTTTATAGCCTGCTACAGACCACCCTCCCAAACCCAGGAACCCCACTCGGCCTTCCTGAGAACACTGGAAAATATGAAGGCCTCTCCAAACACCATTATATTGGACGACTTCAACTATCCAAACATACTCTAGCTCCAACACCCTAGCCCAAAGGTTCCTAGAATTTATAAACTCAAATGCTATGGAACAGCTGGTTACCACTCCCACAAGAGGGGAAAACATACTGGACCTGATCATCACCAACATGGGGACTCTATGCTCCAGAACAGAAGTGTATCCCTCACTGGTAAGATCAGACCATAAACTAACCCCACTAGATATTCACATCCCGACCCCACCCCCGGCCCAGAAAACCACAGTGAAAAACATCTCTAAAGCAAATTTCACACTCCTCAAAACCGAGGTGGAATCCTTCAAAGCCCCCGGGCCTGTGGAAAATATTGCCCAGACCGCAGAATCCTTTATAAACGCATTCTATGAACACCTTCAGGAATGCATGGATCATGCAATCCCAAACAAAACCAAGACCCAATCCTCCAAAGGCAGGTGTCCTGTCTGGTGGACCCCAGTCATAAACAAACTATACAATAGAAGGGTGAAGCTACTACATGATAGAGCAAAATCCCAAAAAGGGAAGGCATCTCTGATCAGTATTAGCAAAAAACTATGGGCACTCATAAAATCGTCTAAGGCCAGCTTGAGAGAAAATTGCACAGGACACTAAGGATAATCACAAGGCTTTCTTTAGTTATGTTAGGAACCTGGGTGGGAATTCCCAGATATGCTCAGAATTAGTCCAAAATGACAAAAATACACGAACCCACAGACATTGCCAACATCCTAGCTGACAGGTTCAGTGCAAACTCCCCTTCCCCACCAAAGGGCAAATATCTATCCCAGCAGAGTGCTGCCCCCCTGACATCTCAGATGCTCAGGTAAGAGCCGCCCTCTCCAAAGCAAAAAACACAGCATCAATGGGACCAGACGGTGTCCAGGGCTGCGTCCTACATGAACTCCAAGAAGAACTAAACCCAAACATAAAACTACTGTTCAATCTCAGCTTTACTACAGGATATGTACCCAAAGAGTGGCGTACTGCAACAGTGGTCCCTCTCCACAAAGGTGATGCCTCAACGGATCCTGGAAACTATTGCCCCATAAGCCTGACTAACTTGGTCTGCAAAGCTATGGCAAGGATCATCATGGACCTCATAAATAAAGATATTGTGGACCTACAGACACTGGATCCTACCCAGTTCGGCTTTGTTAAGGGCAGATCCTGCCTCTTAAACCTGGTCGATTTCTTTGAAATAGTCACCAAGGCCATTGATGAGGGGAAGGTGGTCCACACAGCCTATCTGGACCTCGCAAAAGCCTTCGATACAATACCCCACTCGGGCATTATAGATAAGCTCACCAGCTTAAATATAAACCCTATGTCACTAGATGGGTTGCAAACTGGCTAAGGACTAGACCCATGGTTAAAATTTGGGCTTTACATGCACCTACCAGTTACGGAGTTCCCACAAGGCAGCAATTCCTTGCCATGTGAAAGTAGTGTTAAAATTATTTTTAGAATGAAAACTTAAATTATGTAGCACCTTTTTGTGTCAAACCAGGTAGTGCAGCAGTTCCAAAAAGTGAGATGATCCAGTGTGTAGAAAAGTTGAACCCCATATAAGCATCTATGGTTACCCCATACAGATATAAGTCACAAAGAATATAAGTTAATGAAAGTATAGGAGATCTCATGGAAGGTAAATGTAAAATTATAATGTGTATATAAAACATTATTGGCCCCTATAATAAGATATATAAGTATAATATGCTTAAATGTACGTTTTTGGAAGACTCCTGTATCCACTGGGACCTTGTTCTCGCCCAGCAACAAAATGGTCAGCCCTGCAAGTCCTCGAACCTGGGATGCTGTCAGCATAAAATGTCACTATACCATCTGAGCTGTGAAAAACTATTCACTTTAACAAAACATATCTTTGCATTTCATCATTTAACATTAATAGAAAAAAAAAAAAAAAGAAACAGTCGGCAAGTGTCAAACCCAGACTCTGAACACTAAGTAATCAGGAAGAATATACTACTACTACCTATCTGAGCTGTTTGAAGAAAATAATGCTGTTTTTTTTTTACTATACTGTGCAATAGAGGCATACAACATGCTGAAGAACTTTAGGTGTTAGAAATCAGTGCATGTGTTGTATACGCAACACCACACACACCACACACACACACACATATATATATATATATATATATATGGCTTCATATATATATCATATATTCGTTGAAACATATAAATGAAAAAGTAGAGTCATAATATAAAGGAAGAAAAAAAAGTGTTTTTATATATATATATATATATATATATATATATATCAGCATATCATCAGAGTTCATAGCTGAAACATGAAAACGGCGTAAATACCGCCCTCAAAATATTAGGATGAGCAAACATGAGCAGTGGCATCGCGCTTTCGTGAGATTGGCGGTACAGCGAAGATCTGAAAATTTGCCCTTTCCTCATTGCAGGCGATCTTATATCGAATACATGCAGGGAGATGGAAGCATACCAGCGATTTTCCAGACATATATGCCTATCCGAACAGGGGGACATTCATGGGCAGGATAGTTGCCTTTTTGTTGTTTTAGGAAATGAGACCCCATATCTATATGGATGTATGTATATAACATGGCAGTGCAAATGGATATATCTCGAAACATCCTCTTCCCAACTCTGTTTTGTTGCAAGAAACCTGTACAAAGGCTGTAAAAGGGGGAATAACACATAGATTATATTTTAAATATGTGGCTGTTACAATGAAGACATTTGCTACAAGCAACAGGGATGTGCATTTAGCAGAACAATTACTGAAGGATATGAGGATTGGGTACTGAAACAAAGTTAGGACTGCAGGCCTATTTACAGAGCATAACCTTGGATCATCACCGTGATTTCATGACAAATAGGCAAATAAATTGTGGAAACTGAACAAAATGTATAACAAACATCTGGATGCACATTCTGTAAAATCCTGGCAATGGAGAGAGTATACTCAAAACCTCTTAGCGCAATGAGATCACCAATTAAGCCTTGACAGAGAACAAGGGATAAAAGACATGAAAAAATAGGGACACTATCAAAATATGTCAGTAGAGTGAACGCTGAGCTAAGTTGATGTAGTAACAATGGCGCTTAACATATGCTCGACTGAAATATTAGAATTACAGGACTCAATTGCTTCCCACATGGTTTCCAGACTCAATCCCCACATCATCCTGCATTGATGTGTTCAGGAAATACACAACAGTTATGGGGACCAAGACCAAAGAATATTGTGCCAGACACCTGGACATCCTACACCAAATCATGTAGAACATAACACTTTTCACAGTAGAGGAAAAACTACACTGAGCCTACAAGAGATGGAAATGTCCAAAATCCACAGTCAGACTGACATAACACTACCAAGTCCAGCCTTGTAAGCTATGCCACATGCATTAGCAAATATAACAGGCACTACAGGGTTGTAACACTACTGGAAAACAGACACTGGTGTGAAAGTGCATACCCCCAAAAAATTGCACCACAGTCTCAGTGACATACCAGTAAGCAAACTGAACACTATGGTATAATGACTGTGTGATCAACAAAATCTAAGATTTGCCACTCACATATTACCCCTACATATATACTGCCCCAAGTCACAGTGTGAAATTAGGAAGTAGTGAGGAGGTGTTATGAGACATGTCACGGTCTGCATGTACAAACATATACAGGTGATAGGGAACCAGAAACTGGAGCAGTATGCACAGTCAGATAGAAAGGGCCCATGAAACTCATATGTACCCCCTCCCTACACAGCCCAAATAACATGTACAGACTACATTGCTACACAATCCTGACAGTCTTTTAACAATGGGCAGACATACACAGACCTCTCAAATGTACAGTTTCCCACCCACAGAATGTGTAGGCACAGGACTCGTATCTAAGGCCGCTTCCTTGTTACATATGTGGGGGGGTCTATGACACCACTGGGATGGCAGCAGGAATGAATGCAATAAATAATGATACTACAGACCTCTGAACCTCTTAGTAGATGACATCTGGACAAAGCATGACATAATTGGGGGACAGAGGCCCAAACACAGGGGTATATTGGACAAATTGCTGTGATCAATGTAGACAGTTGCTGGTGTTACTGGTTTTCTTGTAACATATAATTTTTTGAGGGGATATGAAGTCAGTAACACCAATGGATGTTAGCATTTACTGACTGCATTCCCCATATATCCTACTGATTAGCCAAGGGCAACAACTGTCTGGGGAACAGACCAAACATATGAGCCATGCATCTAGACAGGGTCTAAGCCTCTGGACAGTGTAAAGGTATGACCGCAGTGATGTAACAGAATGGAAATCCCCTGACAGCTGCCAAACATGTCACCAGCACCTTATGAAACACAGTAAGACCAACATGACACTCCCCCACATCATCTCTGGGAAATTACCCATGTATATTCAAATATATCATGCACTACAGGGATGGAACTGTTGTGAAAAGCAGAGAGTAGGCAAAAATGTCCACCCAATGACATTTGCAACACAGTCACAGCAACATACCAGTACCCAAAATGAACTCTATAGTAGAAAGACTGTCTGAACAAACATATCCTGATTGCCAGGCACATACTACACCAACATATATGGGCCCAATTCACAGTGTACTGGGAGATCCTTAAAAGGTGTTCTGGGGACATTTTCACAGTCAGCCTGTACAAGCATACAGACATGATAGACTGCCAGCAGATGTAGCAGCATGCAGAATCAGATAGGTAAAGGATGTATGGCACTCACATCTTCTACTCTCCCTATGCAGCCCAACAAACATCTACACAAAACACTGCTACACAATCTTGGCAGTCTGTTCACAATGGCCAGACATACATAACTGTCATATGTACAGATGTCCACAGATTTACCAGGGTGTGGAACCATAATCCTGGCTACCACTGGATACCATAATTGGTAATTAATGATATACCATACCTCTGCACCTTGCAGTGGAGGACATCTGGACAACGCATGATGTACTTGTGGGACAAGTGGCTGGAAAGAGGGACATATTACACATAATAGGTTCATAGGTACATACTAGGCTATCTGCCCTAGGGCATTTATAAGCCTAGCCAGAATGTGTTTGGCTTTCGCCACCGCCCATTTTGCAAATTAATTTTTGCTATGCCTTTTCGAGGTTGGTTGAGTATACTGTGCCTCTGTCTAACAGTGACACAGAAGTGATACCCGGGTTAAACCTACGATTCTGATCCACCATCCGCTCAGTCAGATTCCTCTTCCGAAGAGAGTCAATGAGGACTCTGCCTAACCTGGACTGGGATTTGTTATTCCAAGAGTGAGAGGGGACCTCTGGGTTATGAATCTGTCCCTCCAGCATGTCCTATTTATTTCACTGCTGAGGTTCAAGTCTCTCAGTCGTATTTCCCGATGGGATTTGGATTTTCTGAGGTGCAACATGTCCATTAATTCCGGGTTGGACATGGCTTTGCCTCGATCAGGCACAGATTGCCCCTGAACAGCGTGGTATGCCACTGAAAGTAGAGCTGGAGTTTCTTAACCGGCGGGCAGCATATGGCATCTGTTTGAGCCTTTGATCCTCTTGGTGAGGAGTACTTTTGCAGTCTTTCCAGTTGCTGCAGGTGTCTGGTAAGGTACATCTCAAAAGGGCATTGTACTCAATTATGGGCCTGATGAAGGATGAGTAAAGGAGGCACGATGACCTCCCTGATCTAGATGTGAATCGCTTCATGATTAGGTGGGCTATAAAATGTTTTTCTAACCACTTTTGCCACGTGGTTGTCAAATGAGAAACTCATATCAACCTCCAGGGTCCCCAGGTCCCCTAATTACTTTTCTGTGCTTAATGGATTACCACCCATGTGGTGGTAATTTGTAGGCACTGTTTTTTGCCAAAGGGGATGACTATACACTTTTGGCGTTTGGCGAAGACCCTTATAAAAGCAGTTGTCTGTTTCTATGGGGCCCTTTTGGAGGATGCTTGTGTCGGGCTGGAGAGTCGATTATGGCAGCAGTTTGCAGTCATCCTGCGAACTTGGTCAGCCACAGTCCTTCCATGTTGGCCTGTCACCTCTGAGAACATATACCGAACAAGAGAGGTCCCAGGACTGAGCCTTGTGGGATGCCACTTGTAACTGGTTTGGAGTCTGACATGGCTCCAGCAATTCTAACCATGTGGGTTCTGTCCTTGAGCCAGTTTGCAACCATCTAGTGACATAGGGGTTTATATTTAAGCTGGTGAGCTTATCTATAATGCCAGTGGGGGTATTGTATCAAGGCTTTTTATGAGGTCCAGGTAGGCTGTGTGACCACCTTCCCCTCATCAATGGCCTTGGTGACTGTTTCAAAGAAATCAACCAGGTTTAAGAGGCAGGATCTGCCCTTAACAAAGTTGAACTGGTAGGATCCAGTGTCTGTAGGTCCCCAATATCTTTATTTATGAGGTCCATGATGATCCTTTCCATAGCTTTGCAGACCAATCTAGTTGGGCTTATGGGGCGATAGTTTCCAGGATCCGTTGAGGCACCACCTTTGTGGAGAGGGACCACTGCTGTACGCCACTTTGGGTACATATCCTGTAGTAAGGCTGAGATTGAACAGTAGTTTTATGTCTGGGTTTAGCTCTTCGCGGGTTCAAGGGGCGAATGCAGTTCGGACACCATCTGGTCCCATTGATGCTGTGTTTTTGCTTTGAGAGGGAAGTCTTACCTGAGCATCTGAGATGTCAGGGCACTCTACTGGGATAGATATTTGCCCTTTTTGGTGGGGAGAAGTTTGCACTGAACCTGTCAGCTAGGATGTTGGCAATGTCTGTGGAGTTCGTGTATTTTTGTCGTTTGGACTAATTCTGAGCATATCTGGGAATTCCCACCCAGGTTCCTAACATAACTAAAGAAAGCCTTGTGATTATCCTTAGTGTCCTGTGCAATTTTTCTCGAAGCTGGCCTTAGACAATTTTATGAGTGCCTGTAGTTTTTGCTAATACTGATCAGAGATGCCTTCCCTTTTGGGATTTTGCTCTATCATTTAGTAGCTTCCTCCTTCTATTGTATAGTTTGTTTATGGCTGGGGACCACCAGGACGCCTGCCTTTGGAGGATTGGGTCTTGGTTTTATTTGGGATTGATGATCCATGCATTCTTGAAGGTGTTCATAGAATGCATTTATAAAGGATTAAGTGTCTGGGCCGTATTTTCCACAGGCCAGGGGGCTTTGAAGGATTCCACCTCGGTTTTGAGGAGTGGAATTTTTAGAGAAGTTTTTCACTGTGGTTTTCGGTGGGCAGGAGGTGGGGTCGGGATGAATATCCAGTGAGATTAGTTTATGGTCTGATCTTACCAGTGAGGGATACACTTCTGGTCTGGAGCATAGAGTCCCCATGTTGGTGATGATCAGGTCCAGTATGTTTTCCCCTCTTGTGGGAGTGGTAACAAGTTGCTCCATAGCATTTGAGTTTATAAATTATAGGAACCTTTAGGTTAGGGTGTTGGAGCTAGAGTAATGCTCCCAGTCTATGTTTGGGTAGTTGAAGTCGCCCAATATAATGGTGTTTGGAGAGACCTTCATATTTTCCAGTGTTCTCAGGAAGGCCGAGTGGGGTTCCTGGGTTTGGGAGGGTGGTCTGTCGCAGGCTATAAACTGGAAGGCAGTTTTACCCACTGTTAGTTGCACATGGTGTTACAAACTGAAACAGTAGCTGGTGTTACACGTGTTGTTGTAACATAACATCCCTGAAGGATATACATAAAAAAGCAACCGATGTAAGAACACTACAAACTCTATTTATGAAGTGCTTTTCGTCCAGCACAGTGGCTGGACTTCTTCAGATAAAAGAATCAACTTCATAGACACTCTTAAATGTTTCAACAATCCAGTCATGTGACCAATGTCTCAAGTAAACCTCTTAACAATGGTCAATTAACACACCACTTGATAAAAGTTCTACCATAGTTAAAAATACAGAATTAAAAGCCCTGACTAAAGAATAATATAATACATTCACCCCCTAAATAAAAAAATCTTCATCCTTCACTGCTCAATCAACAGTAAATTTTTTATACCTGGTGCATTAAAAATAAAAAAAATATAAAGCATGTTAAAATAAAACCATGGTTAATATATAACCATTGTAAATAAATAAATGCTTTAGGTGTGGGACTAACCCTTAAACTTATCACTTGATTTAGGTAAATTATCTCCACATACTTTTTAATTTTAAGTATGGGAGAATAGTGCATGTTTCATTTATTCCTGGGAACTGATTAGCATTTAATCGAAGTTGCCATAACAACTCAAGTTGTTCTAAAAGTAGTGGCGCTGGTCCTTCATGTACATTTTCACTAATCTGGTCTATAACCTTAAACTTGAATTTATGATTAGGTGAATTTTTCATGTGCCTAGCTAGTGCATTCTCTGTTTTCCCCCTCCTAATAGCGTACAGAGGTGTTCGTAGATTCTTTCTTTTAACTTACTATGTTTTCCCTATATAGAAAACAGGACAGAGAATGCACTGAGCTAGGTATACCACCATTTTAGTATTACAGTTGTACCTACCTGTGATGGAATACTTGTGGTTACCTATAGAAAAATGTCCAGTTGCAATGGATCCACAGTAGTAACAGCTTTCACATTTGAACATCCACGGGGTCCTTGCAACCTTCACTATAGGGGTTTTTATTAAGTTTTTCAAGTTTTTACCCTTCCTGTAAGTGACAATAGGTCTGTGGCCTATCTTGTTAACTAACTCAATCTCATTTTTTAACAGGTTCCAGTTTTTGTTGATAATTTTCTTGATTTCAACCGTGTCAGTACTAAATGTTACTGTGAAACTACTATTGTATTGACCACCTTCCCTTGAAAATATGTTTGTATGGGTGGTAGATGTTACTACCCTCTCCTCCATAATTACCTCCTTTTCTGTATTTGTGGTGCTAGTTCCACATAGACAAAGTACTGGTTTATAAAAACTTGCCTGACGTTTATGTGACACTTCTTTCACTTCATTAACAAAACCTGTGGGGTAACCTTTTTGCAAGAACATTTCAGTTAAGTTCTGGCATTCAGTGCAAAATTCTTCATTTGTTGTCACCATTCTGGCTGCTCTTACTAGCTGCCCTTTTACAACTGATTTTTTTGTACTGAATGGGTGTGCACTTTTGTAATGCAAAATGTATTACAGTAAGTTAATTTTCGATATATAGATGCTGTATACATGTTTAGTGCAACATCTTTTTTCAACAGTACGTCTAAGTATGCTATAGTTTCCTTACTGAAATTTGATATAAATTTTAAGAAATTGGTACTGTTGTTCATTGCTTGTAACATTATAGTAGCTGAAGCTTCATCACCTCTTAGCACTATAAAAATATCATCCAAGGAGCGTGTATAATGTTCTATCAAGTTCATTATACTGGGGTTGTTGAATAAATGGTGTCATGAAATGGGCCATCACCATGTTGGTGAAACTCGCACCACATGGTGAGCCCATTGCTACCCCTACTAGTTGTAAATAAATTGTGTCATTAAACACGATGTAGTTGTTGGATAAAATAATACCCAACAGTTCTTCAACTATTCTAAGTTTATTATCTGGTGCTGCAAATCTACGCATCCTAGCCAGAACAAATTCTATCCCCTCCTCATATGGGATTGAACTGTAAATATTGCAAACATCTATTGTTAGGATCCTGGATAAAAAGCGAGGTGGAACACTGCTGTAACTATTAAAAACTTTATTGCTAAAATACAGGATGAGCGCTTTCGGGATAACCCTTCATCAGATGTTATGCAGACATTGATACAAACATTTTATAAGAAATTACAACCAATAGCACTCAGAAAAACGCCTATTTTGTAAAATAGGCTTAGTGGGTATCACTTCATTTAATCCTGGCTTCCTATTGGCCATTAAATCAACAATCCATTTAGTTTCCCCTAATTCAGTCTGAAGCTATGTCACCCCTGCTGTTGAGTCTAACATTGACAATTGCCCTAAATTTAAAAGGTATGTGTTGGGAATTCATTTACATGTCTACATAAAGCATTCCTTTCATCACTATTTCTGATGCATGAAAGGTGCTGGAGAATCCTAATCTTGAACATATTGTTGTCTTCCCGACATAAAAACATGGGCACTGACATTCAGCTAAATAGACAATATTTATAGTAACGACAGGTGGCTTTCCTTTAAAAAGAACATTTTGTTTGTGACAGGATGTCTAAAATGTAAGTCTTTATTGATATAGGCACAGGCTTTACAAAGTCCACAGGTGGTTGTCCCTGTGGAAATTAAAACCTGATGTTGAACATTACTATTTAAAGGTTCCTTGCAGAGTAAATCCTTTAAATTTTTATTCCTTCTGTACCTGAAGCTAGGATTGGACCCCACAATATCCCTTAGACTGTTGTCACTAGTTAGGATGTTCCAGTTCTTTCACACTATATTGCAAATATCCTTGATATTACTACTGTAGTTAAACATTAATTGCAGCCCCATATGTGAATTGTCTTTGTTAGTTGGATTCTCTCCATTCTTAGTTCGTTGCTTGGCTGGACTTTGGCATTGTACTGTATTGGATTGACTGTTTTCGTTTCGTATCTATTGTTAGGAAGTTGTTCTCTTGAGTGAACTTGATTTTATTAATCTCTTCTAGAAAGGTCCAAGAATCACGGCTAATTTGTGGTTCTTGTTTCACATATTTTTTTAAGGATGGAGTCAACAAGTTTTGCGCTAGCATACGTTATAGACTGACGTGCATCTACCAAAGCTCACATAGTGGGGTCTTGTATGTCCTTATGTATTTTTGGCACACCAAACATTTTAGGTATATTAGGGTATACCATTGTTAAATAGTTTAAATTACTCATATCTATGTGTGCTTCCAAAAACAAGTAATTTAAGTAAGTGTTTATCTTGCAGTAGGCAATGTATAATTCATTCTTACTGACTTATTTATATGTGCTAGTATTTAACACTTTGTTCATCCTAGCCTCATAGTCTTCGTTATTCATAAGGTCCAGTCCTCCCCCTTTGTCTGGCTTCATCATTCTAATGGGTTCCCTCCTCAAGTCATTCAGCAAGTCCCATTCTGTTTTACTAAAGTTGCTTTGTGTTTTCATTCTAGTACCTAATAATGCTCTAATATCAAGTTCGCATACTTGGTCAAATACATGTAAGGTTGGGTGCATAGGTGGATTGTACGTACTTGAAACATGTAGTTCCCTGTAGTTACAGTTACCACTGTTAAATAAAATTGCCAAATTAAGTTTCCTTATATAAACTTTAAAATCAGGTAATGTTTTGGCTAAGTCAGACCGACAAGAAGGCACATAAGTAAGACCTTTAGAAAACAGTTCAACTGTCCTGTTGTCAATGTTGACATCGAAGAAATTATAGATTTTAAAGTCTCCACTTGTATTTATTACAATGTCACATTTGTTAGTAAAAGTAGGCTTGTCTACCTTTTTATTTTCGCCTTCCCCCTCATATTGTAAGGATTCTGTTGGTTCACTAATGTTTTTTTCTGTGGTCTGTTCTTAGCCTGATGAAAATGTTGTCGGTGTGTTTGCACCACTTCTGAATATGAGAGATTCCCTTGGGTAAAGTTAATGTCATTATGCGTTCGTTCGTTTCTATTTGGAGTATTTTTCTCATTCCTGACTTCCCTTACTTCTGGCTGAACTGTTGAGTTAAATAACATTGTTTCCTGGTTCCACCCATCATTTAAACTGTTGTTGTTAGTGCACGCCTGATTGTGTTGGCCAGTTGCATTCCACAGCTGTGATGGGGGGAGGGGACAAGGGTAGGCAGTACCATTGCTATAATTTACACAATCCCTTTCCAGTTTTTTCATTTTGTTTGATTTAAGTTTTTCAATCTGTTGATTGATACTGTTGAAAATACGTTGGTAATCATAGCTATAGCGTGCAAAATCATGATGGCTTAGTACATCCCTGCTTAGCTGTTCCACTTCCTTAGATAATTTGTCTACTTGAACTTGATAATGTTTACAAATCAGCTCCATTAGTTCTTTCCCTTGCTTGTCAAACAAGTGCAGCAGGTCTTTATGAAATTGCGATCCTGACACCATTCCTGTCGGATACTGCCAGGACCTCAGACCTTTTGGAACTATATTCATCTTTACATTTTCTGTGAAATATGCTATTTCTAGCCGGAGCTTTTTGTGCTTCAATAGTTTGTAGTCTAAAGTTTTCAAGTTAGTAACTAAATTTTGCTCACCTCTCGCAGCCGGTTGCACCAAATTAACTTCTGAGTTCTGTGTGGTTAGTTTTGGAAAGTCCTTTAACCACACTGTCAAATCTGGTGCTCCAATAAGCCCTGGAGGGTTGTTGAGTTGTTGTACAGTTGTTTGCTGGCTCGTAGAAGGTATCGGTGCTGCCGTATTCCCTCCAGTCAGCAAAGTATTTGAAGCACTCGTATAACTACGTTTACCTTGATCATTAGTAGAAAGGTTTTGTCCCAAACTAGTGGTGCAAGAAGCACCTAGGGGTGAATCTCTTAAAGACCTCTCATTCTGTAACTTCAGACTGTTCTGTGAGGAAAGTACAGAACATTGAGATAGTGACTCCACTCTGTTTAACAGATCATCAAGGCGTTTAGTCATAATTCCTAGTAGAATAGTTAAGTTCCCCGCATCAACTTGGGAACATTGTGTAAGTTGAGTTTTTTGGCTATCAAGCACATTGGACGCCATGTCAGCAACAACAATAACTTGGAAACGAAAAAATACTTCGCGAACTGAATAAACATAAAAAAGCAACCGATGTAAGTACACCACAAACTCTATTTATTAAGTGCTTTTTGTCCAGCACAGTGGCTGGACTTCTTCAGATAAAAGAATCAACTTCATAGACACTCTTAAATGTTTCAACAATCCAGTCATGTGACCAATGACTCAATTAAACCTCTTAACAATGTTCAGTTAACACATCACTTGATAAAAGTTCTACCATAGCTAAAATACAGAGTTAAAAGCCCTGACTAAAGAACAATATAATACATTCTCCCCCTAAATAAAAAACCTTCATCCTTCACTGCTCAATCAACAGTAAATTTATTTATACCTGGTGTATTAAAAATAAAAAAATATAAAGCATGCTAAAATAAAACCTGGTTAATATATAACCATTGTAAATAAATAAATAAATGCTTTAGGTGTGGGACTAACCCTTAAACTCATCACTTGATTTAGGTAAATTATCTCCACATACCTTTTAATTTTAGGGCAGAAGGAGGAGAATAGTGCATGTTTCATTTATTCCTGGGCACTGATTAGCATTTAATCTAAGTTGCCATAACAACTCAAGTTGTTCTAAAAGTAGTGACGCTGGTCTTTCATGTACATTTTCACTAATCTGGTCTATAACCTTAAACTTGAATTTATGAAGGATATGATGTCTGGAACACCAATGGATGTCAACAGTTACTGACTACAATCCTCACATTAATTTGAGGAACAGACCAAGCATAACAGGCAAACATATGGCCAGTCTGTGGACAACATGCCAGTTGAGAGGCATGTCAGAGGCATATCACTGTCAGATGTCAAGTCACCCAGTAAATGCATGTCCAGACTAACTCTGTCAATCTAGCAACCCTCCATGTGTATAACAGCACTAATAACATACAATTTGTACCCAATTCTGGAGCTTTGTCCCCATGTTGTTGGCCTGTTTCCACATGTCCTGTCCTGTGAGGTATTTCCACCTACTGTCTGTGAAGCTGTAGCCCCCACACCTCTATAATGTCCCCTCACAGGCAAGGAAAATGGGCAAGACCCACATGAAGGAGGAAGTGCCCCATATGTTGGAACTAGCAGCAGTGTCCAGGCCCACACCACAACACTATGTGGGCACCTACATAGCTTATGGCCTCAGCAGTACTCAACAGGACATCAACCCCCTCAAGGTAGGCTGAACACCTGTGGTGGACAGCAGCAATACACAACTACCATCATGGTTGGAAATAATCACAGGATGGCCCAAGAAGGAACAGGTGCCTCATTGGAATGTCAACTTGCTCTGCACAAGATAATAAGGTCACAGGTGATGTACCCTAAGGCTGTCTTTGAGTGCAAACCGGAGGCATCCACCAAGGCCAATCACTAGGCTTTCCAAGATGTGTGTCTGCAATTCCGGAGGCAACACACATATCTGCTCTGTAGTGGTGGTCAGTAACACCACATACACATATGCCATGGGTATAGGCAACTGGCTGCAGACAGGTGAAGTGTAAACATCAATTCCCTCCTCATGGGTGCCC